>NC_027751.1:24495011-24532380 GCF_000695525.1 Brassica oleracea var. oleracea | reverse complement strand
GGGGGGGGGGGTCAAGTGCGCAGTGGTCAGATAAGAGGTGGTCAGATGAGATATGGATAACAAAGAAGATTCTGCATGCGTCTTCCATGTTCTGGGTATTTTCGAGATTCATATAAGATGATAGTTTTTGCATTTTGTAAACGTTTGTATTTCTTTTTGTATTATACAATCAGATTTTATTCAGATACTTTTTGTTTAGAAACAAAAAGAAAGATCTATTAGTGAGAGGGCTAAAGCTGTTAAACTAAATTAATAAAACTTCAAACCCATACAGCCAAACATCCGACGGAAACTGCGCCCTATATCCCGATGAGGTTTTACTCTAGACACTTACACAACATGGCGCTTCATAATGCAAACACTCTTTCACCGAGTCTTTTTATTTTTTTCTCAGGTCCCACTTCAGCCGGAGAAACAAGTATCATTTGGAAGCCACTCCCCTATCATTAGCCAATTTGCCGCACAACACTACCTCCAACCAAACCAAAGCCTACAAGATCACACTGGCACTGTCGCCAACATCGGCATCCATTCACACACTGACCACCAGAGCCTTGACCACAACACTCCCAACCACAACAACACTCCCCCTAACCACGAGAGTCCCATCCACAACACATCCGACAACCACAACAATTACACTAACCACGAGAGTCCCATCCACAACACACCTGAGAAACCTAATCCAACCATCTTCTTCTTGTCCACCACAAACTCCCATCCCCATCGGAACCACAAAACCATGCTCCACCCATTACCAAACACATCTCCTTCAAATATTTAGACTATATTCTCAGCCTTCTTATGCATATAAATAGATCTATTGTCTCTAAACAATTCACTTTTTTCCATGTACTTACCTTTTTATTTTAACTTTTATCATTTATTGCAATTAAAGACAAACTTAGTTTATACTTCCTCACCTTACGGTAGCCTTCTTAAAAGAAACACACTCTCATTTACAAAAAAACAGAGTTATTTATGTCTAAAAATAGACAACTGTCTGGAGAAAGTGTGCAAAGGAGACAATGTGTCTCTTAACGTAAACACAAGTTAGATTGTGTCCTATTATGTAAGAGCACCTCCAATGGAGGCTCTTAGAGGAGGTTCTAAAAAAACAAAAAAAAACAAAGCATAAAAAAGATAAAACAAGAGAACCGCCTCTTAATATAAGGTTTTTGAAATTGAAAAGAACCCCATACGTGTCCTCTTGGTATTGGTCTTCTCTTTCGTTGATGCTTTTTGTTTTTTTTTTCAGAACCATCGTCTTCATTCCTCTTGTTGCTGAACTTCGTCTATTCAAAATTCTCGGCTCAAAGTGCTCGGGTTGGGGTCGTGCGTGACGGATCGACGAATCTGGGTTTCCAACATCGAGCGTTCTGTAATTCTCGTACAGCCATGGCTGATTTCTACTGATTTGCATTTTTGGTCCTTGAGTATTTAACAAATTACGGTTTGACCCCAAAAACTTCTGTTTGGTGCAGAAAAGTTCTCAAAAGTGTCTTAAAACTTCTAATTGTGTTTTCCAGCCCCCCATTTATGAAACATGTACAAATGCAACATCTAATGACACTTAAATACAATTTCTAAATATTAAAATGATCACAATTAATAGCTAAAAACATGTAAAAAAAATTAAAAACTTCGTAGGGATTCTCCCATTAGACCGTCACAAAACTAGTTATATTAATAGAGGTTCTAAACTTTCATAAAGTATACAGTAAATTATTAAATTAATTTTAAGAATCTATTAAGAGCTCTAACCAATGGAGGTGGTGTAAGAGCACCTCCATCGAAGGCTTTTAGAAAAGATTCTAGAAAAAAACCAAAAAAAAATAAATCAAAAAAATGATAAAACAAGAGAACCGCGGTCTAATATAGGGTTTTTGGAATCCGTAAAAACCCCATACGTGCTTACTTGGTATTGGTCGTCTCTCTCTTCCTCGATGCTCTTTTTTTCCTCAAAAATCTCGTCGTCGTTCTTTGTTGTTGCTCTCCTCCTGCAAATCCGTCCATGAAATCAAGGTGAAGATTCGAATTCTTTGAGTTTTTTGTATTGATTTAAAGCTTGTGAACCTCTTTCGAATTGAAATTTGGTTTTGATGTGAGATTATCTTGCGGAGGTTTTGGTATATGAACCAGGGTAAGGAACAAGAATCTCTGTTTCTTTTCTGTTTTGTTTTGTTTCCTTCATTTTTTTTCACTTTAATTTGTGAACTGTGGTGTGATTGTATTCTCGTTTATTGGTCTCCCTCTGCTACTTCATAGTTAATAGTTTTGCAGTATCCTTTAACGTTATTTTGGTACTGATTTGGCTGATATTGTGGACATGTGGTTTTGGAATACTCTACTTGATCTTTGACTAGTTCCCTGTTGGTTTAATGGTTTCAGTCGAGAAATTCTTGTAGTTGGTTGCTAATCTGTTTCTCCTTGATTTGTCAGCGTCAAGTTGGAACGCATTGTGTAATTTGCTGATGAGTCTATGAGAAACACTTAGGCTTTCCTTTGTAAATTGTATTATAGCTCATTACTTTCATTCGTATCTAAGAAATCTAGATGTGCACCTTATGTGGCAACAGTTTAGTTCACTTACTTGTAGGCCTGCTTCTCACATCATTCTGGGACTTGTGGAATCTAACTTAGTAAAAACACCTGGGATCCCTCCTTCACTTGATGAACTACTACTACTGTACAAGTTAGATTATTGGTAACTTCTTTTGATGTTCCACATTGGTAGCTTCTCCTCTGCTATAGGACCAATAGAGTAGTTTCCTTCAAGAATTTACTCTCTTACATTGCTGTGTTATTGCTAGCAAATTGAAAACAATTATATTTGATGCTTGCAGTGAAGTAAGCGATACAGATGACTATGATTCAGATTCCAGCATCTGCACAATTATGTAGTCCTCAACCAACCACCATTAACATGGAGTTTTAACAATGAGCTCGTCCTTTGTGTCTAGCTTCTTTTTAAGCAATCAATTCTTTTGTGATCAAGTCTTCTGTCACATTTCATTAATAGGAGTGAGAGTATATATATAATAGATTACTTATGTATTGTCCAATAGAGGCTGAAGATCTTTGCGAATGCTGTTTGATTTGATGACAGGTTTTTGACAGTAAACTATGTATGTATTTACTGCAACACACACAAGCTAATTCAATTGTAAGCATGTGCAGCCATTTTATTCCTTCTTTTCTCTACTTCCAGTAGTTCGCTCACTTCACCAAACCATAAGAAGATGCCAAATCATTGAAAGATCACATCTTCTAAAATTAAAAAAAAAAATAATTTTTAAGAATTTCAAAGGGATACCATTGGACCTTTACAAATTTAATTACATTATAAAGGGTTCTAAACTTCACAAATTACAAAATTTATAATTAAACTAATCATTAGAACTCATTATGGGTTCTCACCAATGGAGATGGTCTAAGTCTCTCTCAAAATCTAACAAGCATGTCTAATCATTAAAATACACGTGTCATGAGAGAGTATCATCTCGTTCTTAATTCCTTTTTTTTTGTCAAATCTCGTTCTTAATTCCAATTTGTCAAATTATTGTTATCATTACACCGACTATATCAGATCCACAGTTTCCTCTTATTTGTTTGGTATGGATTCCACATTTTCATTTACGTTTTTAAAGTATACTCTTTTTGAAAGATGGGTTGATAAGTAATCCACTGTCCACATATCGTAATATTAAATTAACCTAGTTTGATGCCAACGCTACCAGTTTGATGGGGAGGCTTTTGAATCCGGATTGCCAACCAATGGCCAAGATGATCAACTATATGCCCACGGCTTGGAGAGTGCATGGTAGAGTACGAGGGATTGCCCTTTCTCGTGACAGATTCCAGTTTATCTTCCAGCGGGAAGAGGATCTCTTAACTGTCTTAAAAGATCGGCCTTGGTCTTACAACCACTGGACAATGCTCTTGGAGAGATGGACCCCAAATCCGCCAGCCTCGTTCCTTACATCTTTGGACGTCTGGATCAGGATAAGGAATATACCGGTGAACTATTATACATCTGATACGATGTATGCCCCCGCTAAGAAGATTGGCAGGGTGGTGGAGTTGGCCTATGACCCAAAGGTTTCGCAAACGACTGATTACGTGCGTGCCAAGGTATGCTTCAATGTGGAGAACCCAGCCTTGGAGGCTAAGAATCTCATAATACCGGAGGAGGTAGTGGTCATTAAGTACGAATATGAGAAGATTCATAAAAGATGTTTCTCATGTCTTCGCTTGACACATGAAAAAGCTCACTGTCCTTTCCTTAAAAGGGCACAGGCGAACAGAGGTGGAACATCTAAAGAAGGGGAAGCTATTAGAAATACTCAGATACCAGCGCTGCTAGCTGCGCCTCTGGAATCGCCTCCGGGTTTTCCTACGATGTTTCCAGAACTATCTAAAGAAGATAGGCAAGCGGCCATGATGTATGTCTCCCATGCGGACGAGACTGAGAGGAGAGCTAGAATCTTACGTGTCCAACATTCCATCGAAAATGCGAAAGATGATGACACAAGTGTGCCTATCAGAATATCCCACAACCTCAACAAAGATAAAGGGCTGGTGTTTGGCTATAGCCATGGTGATGATAGCAACAGCGAGAGCAATAATACCAATACTCTTCATGCTGTCTCGGCCCCTGCTTTGCTAAAAGATAAAGAGGACAGAGCTGCTACCTCTGGGGAACAGAGTGCTTCATCCAACTTTCAGATTAACGGTTCAACGGTTTTCAGATTGGGTAACACTACTTCATCTGGATATACCGGAACTTCGAGATCTAAAAGGATTGATCGGAAAAGACCACCAGCCTGGGTGAGAAGAGTGAGAACAAACAGGTACGACGCTAGTGCTATTGCTGTTTCACAAGGAGCAGTTCAGCCCATGGAGGGATCGGGGAAACGTAAGCCAGAGGACAATAAGGGTCAGAGCTCAGACTACGTTGGAGCAGAGGGATCTAAGAAACCAAACACAAACAAAATTTCGGTGGCTTCCAGTTTGAAGCCGCTGCCATCCCAATGAGCATACTGAGCTGGAACTGTCGAGGAGCTGGAAGCTCTGAGACAGTTCAACGTATCCGGGATTTTCGTCGTCAGTTTTTCCCGGATTTTTTGTTCTTGATGGAGACGAAGCAAAGGTTTACTTATATGGATGTTCTAAAAGCAAGTTTGGGTTATGATAAACTACATACGGTTGAGCCCATTGGTCGCAGTGGGGGCTTAGCTTTAATGTGGAAAAGCAGTTATGGGGTCGAGATTCTTCACAGTGATAAAAGAATTATTGACCTCAAAATCACAATTGGTTCTATGGTATTTTTTCTATCATGCGTCTACGGAGACCCAGTGAGAGAAAGGCGTAGAGTGGTGTGGGAGCAGTTAACTAACATTGGAATGCATAGAGATGAGGCATGGGTGTTGGTTGGTGACTTTAATGAGTTGATGCATCACGGTGAGAAACTTGGTGGTCCAACTAGAGAGGAGTCCACGTTCTGGGACTTTAGAAACATGGCTGAAGCATGTAAGATCAGAGAGATGAGATTCAAAGGCAACAGCCTCTCTTGGGCCGGTAAGAGAGACAACGTCTGGATACAGTGTCGTTTGGATAGAAGTTTTGGTAATGATGCATGGTTTCGTCTCTTCCCCCAATCATCAACTGAGTACATGAGTATGTGGCCCTCTGACCACCGACCGTTGCGAATTGAGTTTGCACTGGAACCAGAGAGTCTACAAAGAGGACGGTTTTACTTTGATAAGCGGATGTTTGGTAAAAGAGGTGTGGAAGAAGCCATCATTCGTGGTTGGGAGGCAGAGAATGACTCGTCGGATCTAAGTGTTCTAGACCGCATTGCTTAATGCAGAACAGAACTAGCTAAGCTTAAAAAAGCTAGTGACTGGAACTCTAAAACAAAGATGGTACGAACGAAAAGATTGGTAGCCAGAGTATGGCTGTGAAAACAGACATGTCGAAAGCCTACGATCGAGTAGAATGGAACTTCCTGGAGGTTTTGTTGGAGAGAATGGGCTTTGATAGAAAATGGGTAAGTTGGACAATGGCTTGCATAAGCACTGTCTCTTTCTCGGTGTTACTAAATGCTCGATCACATGGATTCATCAAGCCTGAAAGAGGGATAAGACAAGGAGATCCTCTTTCCCCTTTCTTATTTATCCTCTGCGCTGAAGCGTTGGTTCATGTTCTGAATGCGTCTGAAGCAAAAGGGAAATTACATGGGATCAAGCTAGCTACATCTAGTCCTCCAGTCCATCACTTGCTGTTCGCCGATGATAGCTTATTGCTATGTGACGCGGATGTCATAGAAAGCGAGGAAATAACCAGATGTTTGAAACTATATGGAGATGCATCTGGACAGTTAATCAACAAGGCCAAGTCGTCAATTATCTTTGGAAAAGGCATCGGGGATCAAACTAAGGCTGATGTCAAGCTAGCTTTGGGCATCGACAAGGAAGGGGGTGAAGGGACTTACTTGGGGTTGCCTGAGTGTTTCAAAGGCTCAAAACGGGACCTTTTAAGTTTCATTAAAGAGAAGCTGGAAGGCAGACTCCAAGGCTGGTACTCTAAAACCCTATCGCAAGGTGCAAAAGAAGTACTGTTAAAATCAGTGGCCTTAGCACTTCCAGTTTATGCTATGTCAGTGTTCAGGTTACCCAAAGATCTGTGTGCGAGGATCACTAGCGCTATTGTGGAGTACTGGTGGGGCAGTGGAGATAAGAAAAGAAAGATTCCATGGGTAGCATGGCAAAAACTATGTAAACCTAAGGAGCAAGGAGGTCTTGGCTTCCATGATATTGGCAAGTTTAATCAAGCTCTACTAGGGAAACAAGCATGGAGAATCTGGAACAATCCAGACTCATTGGTGGCCAAAGTACTCAAAGGTAAATACTTCAGAAGAGGCAACTTCCTGGAATGTGGTTTGGGCTCGCGTATTTCCTTTGTGTGGAGAAGCATCATGCATGGCAGAGAGCTCCTACAACAAGGTCTTTTTAGACATACTGGAAATGGTATCAGCTCCAACGTGTGGGTTGAAAAGTGGATTATTGATACTATTCCTCGACCGCCAATGTACAAAGCAAACAGTGTTGTTAACTTGGCCCTTAAGGTATCTGATCTTCTTATCGAGGGGACTAGCGTTTGGAATCAACCCTTGCTAAGACAAACCTTCACGCCTGAGGATGTCCAAAGGATCCTGTTGATAAAACCTTGTGTGAATCAGGAAGATTCAGTCCGATGGGGTTTCAGTAAAGATGGAAGATACAATACTCGGAGTGGATATAAGCTCTTAGAAGCCCTGACTGACTTCAATCATCCCCAAGCTCGCGTCTTGCCACCGATCGAAAAACAGTTGTGGAAGAATCTCTGGAAAATCAAAGCGCCTCCAAAGATTAAACACTTTATTTGGAGAGCTCTATCGGGAGCTTTGGCAGTTAAGGAGCGTCTTACCACTCGGGGTATTCAGATTGATACCACTTGCTCTAACTGTTCAAGAGAATCTGAAAGCATTTGCCATATGCTTTTCGTTTGTGAAAAGGCAAAAGAAGTTTGGGACCTTGCCAACATTCCATTACCTCAAACTGGTTTTTCAAGGAACTCTGTATTCCTAAACTTCTTACATCTCTTGAAGGTATACAATTCAAATGAGGGGGATTCCAATACGCGAAGTGTTTTCCCTTGGCTTGTATGGGAATTATGGAAGGCGAGGAATGCACTGGCCTTTGAAAACAAGACGGTAACGGCCTACACCATTGCATCTAGGGCCTTTGAGGAAGCTTCCTCATGGCAGAAGACCATGATCCTCAAGTCAAACACGGAGATAGTAGATGATGTGGTAAGAACAAAAGAACCTATTGGGTGGATTAAGCCACCGTCTGGATGTTTGAAGTGTAACGTGGGTTCATCATGGGTAGACCCTCATCACCCGAGTGGAGCTTCGTGGATTCTTCGTGGAGAAGATGGTCAAACCATTATGCATAGCAGACGTTCATACTCCTTCATGCGATCCAAAGCGGAAGCAGATCTATGGGCAATGCACTGGGCGGTGGAATGCATGCATAACACTCACCATGTCAACGTTATCTTCGAAGCTTCATCTGAACAACTCCATAATGTCCTTTCTGAGCCATTTCACCACCTTGAGTTCCCTGGGGTGGTGCAATCTATAAACCAACTTCTCAATGGGATTAATGGATGGAGCCTTAACCACGCCTTGCAAGAACGTAATGAGGCAGCTGCAACTATCGCCGTGAGTGTAACACGAGATCGGCGCTATCAATCATACATGGCACAGCATGAACCTGCTTGGCTTCACCATCTGCTGGCCCTGGAAGCTTCTTCCAACTAGAGGAAGGGTCGACCTTTCACCCTACACGCTCATGTGTTTCCTCTTACATTATCATTTTCTTACACATCTTTCTGGGATGCCTACTGGCATCCTTTGTTTCAGCTTTGTCGTTTTATTTTCGGTGTTTCCTTTGTGAACATCATACTTGTCCTCGTTATTTTGTTTCTCAGTGTTATAAAAAAAAATTAACCTAGTGTGAAATAGGCCATGAGATATACATGTTTTTCTACGAATTATGTGAAGATATCGATTTCAGTAATATCAAGTTAGTCAAAGCCGTGCAAATGTAAATTAGTGAGTAAAATATGAAAACGGAAAGGGTACTGATTTGGTGGGATGTATTTCCATGCGAGCTTTAGTGGTTCCACTAAATAACAAATTTATCAGGCTTGCCAAATTCGTATCCACGTTTTATTTACTACAAAAGCATTTATTTTATTATGTTTTCTCCTTTCTCACGGGAATTTCACAGTTATAGATAACTAATATTTGCGTGCTTATGCATATCTTATCAATAATTATAATTCGTGTAAACTAGTACATGTTGATATAAATCATGCGCATCAATATAATTGTAGATCATTTAAAGAAAATGGTGGAACTCGTTTTTGACGAAATAGTGTGGACTACTTTTCAAATGAGTTTTTCGACGGAGACGTCTGTCGGAAGCAGGGCCGGGCCTGAATAGAGGCAGGTAAAGCATGTGCTTCAGGGCCGGACTATGATTATTAATTTTAGGGGCCAAAAAATACATAAGGTGGTCTTTGGTCTAGCGGAAATGATGCATTATATTATCTAACGGGGGCCGGGTTCGAATCTCCTCCCTACACTTTACACTGTTTTTCATGTTTTTTTAAAATTAAAGGGCCAAAAATTTTTTTTTGCTTGTGGGCCGGTAATTCTCAGGCCCGGCCCTGGTCGGAAGGATTGGAATTTGGACACGATGTAATCGTCACCATGAACACTATGAGTTAGTGTATTTGATTGTCAAAATCCAAATTATTTTGAATGAGAAATGGAGGTCCAAAAATAAATATATAAAAAACTTATAAAGCTTTATATTTGGCTAAATTTAGCAAATGTTTTATTTTGGATATTTGGGTTTGAATTTGTTAATTGAACAATATATCAATCAACTTATTCTTTCAAATTTTATTAGTGATAATCTTTTATGTTTTATTAAAGCATAAAATTGCAAACCCACAAAAGTAATTCATTGGCTTTGAATTGATTTGGTCAAAAAAAAGAAGCAATAATTACTTTGTCAACGTAAGTGAGTCGTGGAGAATCAGTTTCCATTACTGCACTACAATATAAACGTTGGTTGACTCCATGATATGTAACGTAGCTTTAACTTTCGAAGTTAAATATCAAACGTGTAAGGCTCATTCATACACGGATAGAAAAACAAATCCCTCGCATTATTTTTTTCTCTCTTCTTTCTCTATGATATTTTCCTTGAATCCGAGAGTGTGCACAAAACTAATTTCGCCAGGCTTCCGATAGAGTAACGCAAATCAGAAGATTTTTTGCATTTATATCCTGGGATTCATTACGTTATCGAACCGTCGCACTACGAGACGTATTTTGAATTAAGGAAATATATAATATCTCGACTATGCAGTTGTATCATCTTTTTCTTAATCTTTGATATAATTTTATCAATTTTATTCTTTACAATATTCAACTCTCCGTAGTTTATATAATACGGTCCTATCAGAAAATATATGTGATCAACATATATATATGTATATATCTCTCAGTATTTCCCATTCTAGTCTATCATGTAAATTGTTTTGAATAACTAAACTCAACTCAAAACACACACATACATAAATTGAATCATTGACTATGATTTATGAGCAAGAGTACGTCTAATGATCTGATAATCTCCTCTCATCAACTACACAAAAATTACGTATATATACAAATTTAGAAATCGAGTATTCTACAATTCAGGAAAATATCGAAAGGAACGTATACAGAAAATTGCAACGGGAAATTGAACATACATATTGCGGCTACTGCGTCTGCTATAAGAGGAAAACATGGATCACTATTCACCAATCACGCTTTAATGATTCAGACAAATGAATTGCATAAGATGATACCGATGTCAACATTGCAAGCTTAAGAAAATGGGTGAGCCCAACAAGTGAGTATGCATCATTTAATTTGCCAATTGCCATTATTGTAAAGTTTTATGGGACCAATTATTTATGTGTTATATTATCCTTTTGCTGCTACTGAACTATCGAGTTCGTTTGTCAAATATATGAGCTTTAAGCATTTAATTTTTGAAATATTTATGCATAGAAATAAGTAAACTAATTATATAGATTTGAGTCCAATAAAAGGCGTGATCGAGGAACGTGGTCCTCAAAGACGCACACACACCGTATGGTTTTCTTAGCCTTTCCTTTTGGGACCATTTAATATATCTCATGTAAATTGGACCACTTGTCTCGTATATATTACCTAATTGTTGTTCTAGTCGATTCATGGGCATCTTGTTATACAATAAAAATCTATAATAGCTTCTCAGGACAAACAAACAAAAGATGTAATCGTTTCCTTTGCTATTGTAACTAAAAGCACGGTCCTCGTAAAAGCCAATAGGTTATGAGGAAGAAGTATACGCCTATCTTTGAATGTGTTGTTGACATACATACCAATGATTGATACAAGTGATTTATCTAGTAAATCCCATTTATACATGAAAAGTTCTGTTTCAACGAGTATAAAATACGTACTAATGAGGTGTATGTAAATTTGATATAGTAAAGCCCATATACAGTTAAAAGAGAAACTCTAGGCCTCACATTAAAAGCCCACTTGCTGCTTTCTCTTAAAAATGCAAAATCGATTCTTTGCTTTTGCTTGTTGGCTTTGGGAGCTTCACATATAAGTAATCATCAAAAAAGTTTTCTTGCGAATTTGGTTACTGAAGGAAGATGATGATGCTCAGAGTCCGAAGCAGAGATGGATTGGAGCGAGTGACGGTAGATGGATCTCATACCACAGTCTCCCAACTCAAAACCCAAATCCAAGATCAGCTCCAGATCCCAATCCACAACCAGACCTTATCCGCGGATCGTAACCTCCTCCTAGCCAAGTCTCCCGAAGAGTTCCTCGGCTTCACCGACATGACGGACCCCAACCTCCCTATCTGCTCTCTCAATCTCTCCCACGGATCTATCCTCTACCTGGCCTACGAAGGCGAGCGCACGATTCGCGGCGGCCCCGCCGTTACTCCCGCGGGCTCCTTCGGGAGGAAGATGACGGTGGACGACCTAATCGCGCGCCAGATGCGCGTCTCTCGCCAGGAGAAGTCTCACTGCGACTCCGTCTCCTTCGATCGCGACTGCGCAAACGCGTTTCAGCACTACGTCAACGAGTCGCTGGCGTTTGCGGTCAAACGCGGCGGGTTCATGTACGGGAGCGTCTCGGAGGGAGGCGAGGTCGAGGTGAATTTCGTGTACGAGCCGCCGCAGCAAGGGATGGAGGATAATCTGATTCTCATGCGAGACGCGGAGGAGGAGAAGCGAGTGGATGCGATCGCTCTAGGGTTAGGGATGAGGAGAGTCGGGTTTATATTCAGCCAGACCGTCACGCAGGACAAGAAGGAGTACACTCTGTCCAACGTGGAGGTGTTGCTTGCTGCGCAGCTTCACGCGGAGACCGAGTTGAAGGAGTGGGTCACGGCGGTTGTGAAGCTTGAGATCAACGAGGATGGTGGCGCTGATGTTCATTTTGAGGCGTTTCAGATGAGTGACATGTGCGTTAGGCTGTTCAGGGAAGGGTGGTTCGATACGGAGATTGGCCCTCAGGATGATCCCAAGCTATCTAAGATGAAGAAAGAGGTGGTTGTTGGTGTCAAGGATCTTAAAGAAGTCGATAATTATTTCTTCCTTGTTGTCGTCAAGATCTTGGATCATCAGGTTCTGTTTCTCTCCCCTTTAGATTATTCATGTCTCAGACTTGGTATCTGCTCTATAGCTGATGAAGATTGGTATAGAATATTTGTGATTGTTGATCAAAAATCACTTGTGTCGTTAGTCTTTTTTTGGTTTTGCTTAATTGACAGGGACCGTTGTCCTGTACCTTCCCGATAGAGAACCGGAACGTTGAAACAACAATGCGGGCTTTGAAAACCCATATGGATCGTGCAAGAAGCCTCCCGTTCGTGAAGAGGATCTCTGATTTTCATCTGCTTCTCTTTGTGGCTCGGTTCCTAGACGTTGGTTCAGATGTTCCTGCATTAGCTGAGTGCGTTCGTCTTCAGTCTAATGTCCCCGAGGGCTATGAGTTGCTCATCGACTCAATGGCCAATACTTGTTAAACATTTCGTAATAGATGTCTGTTTTTATATTTCTCTCCTTCCTTCAGGGTTTGTGTTATGTACAACATTTAGTTTCTCTCTTTTAATAATCAAAATCGCGTTTGATTCAGATAGTAAACTTAAAAGAGGACGAACGTCTAAAGTCTTACTGTGTCTCAAGTTCCAAGAACACGACCTAACAAAAGATTGTTCCACTCCCTGAAAAGAGTACAAAAAATGGAGATGCGGGGTATCGAACCCCGTGCCTCTCGCATGCAAAGCGAGCGCTCTACCATTTGAGCTACATCCCCATTTGGTAGTTCTCCTGCATTGTGTTTTAAATTCTAAACGTACGTTATGTGATATCCTAAATTGGACTGGGCTTATTATGTTTATATCAACCAAAGAAGCCCAAAGTGTTTGATGAATTGGTCATGTCTGCCAACAACAGTTGTGTGTCTAACGTAGAAAGGGAGGTCCATAAGTAACATAGAACAGGTTTCGCTAGTAGTGGCAATGTTCGTAATATTGTTGACCGGACGAGGGTGCTTCTGGGATACCAACCAAAGTTTACTTCTTCTTATAATAATTACGAGGAGAAAACAACACAACCCTTTTGTCGCCACCCACATGCCATGGCGTTGGTCGCACGCTGTATACTTTCTTTTGTCACCTTCCTCTAACCAATTTTTTTTTTTTTTATTTACGAGTTGCATTCACATTTTTATATAATATTAATAAATAAAAAAGATACCAAAGAAAAAAACAAAATAGCCTCTCTTTGTCCTTCACCTATGATAACTCACAACTCATGTTCTAAAAATCGTCTCGGTGCCTAGCTGATTGGGCGCTACCCATCACTCTTCTTTTTCGATTTATGTTAAATCGGTTTAAAAAATCGGATATCCGATTTTCTCCGTTTAGACCGTCTAAATGGCTGCCTAATCTATTTTTTATTATTTATTTTATTTTTAATAATATTTTATTTTATTTTTTGATCTAAAATTTTATAAATATCATTTATATTCATAATTTTGATGAAAGTTACACTATATTAAGTTTATATATTCTATTTGTGTATTTACAGTCTTAAACATGAAAATGTATTAATATTATACACAATTAAAGATTAACATGTTTTATAACATAGTAAACAATCTAAAAATTCTGCCCCGCATAATTTTTGATTAATCTCCGATTTTCTCTTTAGACGCAAGGCGCTAGGTCCAACCCGACCACCCAACTAGCGCCTAGCGCGTTTCCGAACAGGACTCACAACCATCAATGATAAAAATAAGATCCCAAACTTTATATTTTTAAATAGTTTAAAGCTGCATTAGCATACTTGATTTTTTTTTGTTACCATCCCATACTCATACATATTATCTCATTAGATGATCTGATGATGAATGATCTTTGATGGAGCTTTTATTCCTCACTCTTCTATTTTTGAACTCGAGTTTAAGCTATAGCTAACAAATCGTTTTTATATAAATGAAGAATCCGTCTTCCTCACCAAACGACAAAACTTACATACTAAGTATGTATATCTATAGACTATAGATATGCTTGTAATTATACTAAAGGTAAAGATATGCAAAATAACTCTTTGTTTCTGCCAGCTCACATGAGGGAAAAGGATTATCTAATCTATTAATGAAAGATTCAATACTAATGAAGTAGTAGTAGCATTTTGATTAGGGTGGACGAAAAAACCGAACCGAACCAACTGCACCAACCGAACCGAAACCGATTCAAACCGAACCAAAGTCTATTTCAAATCATTCGGTTGAAGATTTCCCCAACCCGAATGGTTCGGTTCAGTTCGGTTTAAAACTGAACCGAACCAAAAAACCGATGTGTTTTTGTAATTATTTAAATTAAAAATATTAGTAATACCAATATACTAAAATTCTAATACTAAACCACACATTTTCCATTTTTAATTGATTAGCATATATTATTCTAACCTAATATGTAATCATCAAAATATTTGCTTTAAAATATTTCATTCATTGGAGGTTTTTTTAATTTTAATGATATAAGAGACATTACTAATGATGTTGGTTTTTTTTTTTATTTTAGCTAACTTTCATTTGTTTTAATTCATATATATACTTTTGTGACTTTTTAAGTTTTTTGTTTCAGTTTTATATTGAATTTTGTTCACATACTTTATGTTTACGTAATTTATGTTGTAAAACATAATTTCTCATAGAAAAATTAAACTAAGAAAAATCTAATTAAACCGATCCAAAAAAATAAACCTAACCGAATACAAATCGAACCAAATACAAACCGAACACAAACCGAACCGAATATAAACCGAACCGAACACGAACCGAACCAAACTAACTATGGTTTACTTCAGTTGGAAAAATACTAGAACCGAACTAACCAAACCGAACCAAACCCGAACCGAACCAAAAAAATAACTGCAGTGCCCACTCCTATTTTGACAACTTAACGTGAAATAATAAAAATGAATTTGTCGGAAACACGTATATCATCATACAATAAGCAAAAGGGGGATATACTCATTAGCTGGGGTGTCCACGTCGGATAAAATATTTAGCCAATGGCGTCGCGTGTTTCTTCCACGTCGGAAACGATTGGGCCTCGATGTTTATTTTGATACAGAGTTGGCCCGTAAGCCTGTTACTTACGCAAAACAGATAGGACCTTCCTCTAGCCGTCTCGACGATCTCTAGATTCTTCTTCTCTTGCGCAGACAACGATCTGATTCCTTCTGTCCTTTCCACTTCTTCCGTTTATCGGTTCACGTCTGTTCAATCAATCCCCTATCAGATCTGCCTTAAACCTCCATTAATGGGTTTGTTTCGCATCCCCCTCTCTTATTTCTTTTATAAACCCGATCATTCTCCCAGATTGATTACGCGCAATACTCTCTCAACCGATGAATTCCAACAGCAAAAACTCCGTTTCCGGTGATCTTCCCTCCAAGAAACCTAACGGCAAGGATGTTGTCTCCTCCGCCGCCCCGGTGAAATCCTCCGACTCTCCGACGAGACCATCCGTGCCCCCGACGAAATCCTCCGCCGCTCTGGTGAAACCCTCCGCCGTCCCGGTGAATCCCTCCGCCTCCCCAACAAAACCATTCGTGCTTCCGATGAATTCCTCCGCCGCGTCCATGAAGCCCTCCGCCGCATCTATGAAACCCTCCGCGGCGCTGATGCCCCACACCGTCGCACATATGGGATCTACTGGCCAATCTGGTGTCTCCGGTTATACCTCTACGAAAAAACGTAACGGCAAGGCCGTTTTCGGCTCTGATGTCTCTTCCGACAAAAACAATGGCGTCGTGATGTTCAGTAATGTGACGTTTGGACCACAGGAAGGCGAGTTGAGGTTTCGTCTGATCCATTTTTGGGAGGCCAGGAACGCAATCACGAATACCCTTATTGGTCTAGAAATGCTTCTGATTGACGAAGAGGTTTGTTACGATAGCTTTTGCTTTTTCCATTATCGATAGATTGATAACGATCGTTACTTTGTCGTTTTGAACAGGGCACTGTGATTCAGGGATTCATCCCACCATCGAGGATTGACACCTATCTGCGACACATGATTCCCGGATCCACTTACAGACTCAACAACTACTTTGGTTCTAAGACCAAGAAGGTGTACCGGGTTGCTGATCCAGATGTCACCATTGCTTTCTCATGGAACTCCGTACTATCTGTTCTCACGGATAGTTCTGTACGGTTTCCTGAAGATCGATTCCGTTTCCATGGTTATGAAGAGTTCGAAGCGGCTTGCGACCTCAAAGGGGATCTGTTTGGTAAGATATCTCAGTCTCTTATGTGTATGTTGATCAGATAATTACGTGCTGTTTTTATACACAAGTTCTGTTTGTACACGCAGATTACATTGGTCATATTAGATTGGTGAATGAGCAGACTCTTACCGAGGATCTTGTGCTGGACGAGAACGAAATAGCTTCCATGCGGCGAATTCTGATTCATGTTCAGACCTATGAGTAAGTTCTTTTTGGATCTCTATATGTATATGATTTTGCGTAATACATATGTGTGCTTTGATCCAGTGGACCTGTGATGAAGCTCTACTTATGGGACAAGGCAGCTACAGACTTGTGTGAGAAGTTTAAATCGCTTGGAAAACCTCCGAGTGTTATTTTAGTGACAACTGTGAATCCTAAGCGTTTTGGAGGTTCGTAATACTTAACTTTTGTTGTGGTCAAAAGATGTAGTGAGCTCTATTTGTTTGACTAATTTTTATTATTTTGGTATGTGAAATTGGTTATGTTACAGGTGCTTTGTCTCTGTCGTCCCTATCACCTTCAAGGGTGTTTTTTGACATGGATGTTCAAGCAACCAGAGAGTACCTGACTTGGTATGTATTGACTTGTGTAGCATAACGAAATCTCTACTCTATATAACAGCTTGGTTTTTTAACATTCAGGTTTGAGTCAAACTCAGAAGCTGCCAATAGAGTTAATGCTGAAATTGTGACCAAGGCTGAGACAGCTACTATCGGGGATTTACTCTCTTACATGAAGCAAGAAGATGCGAAGGTATGATATCTCTTTCTTGAATCTTTGCATTGAGATATGAAAAGTTACTGACTATCTTCTCTGTTGCAAAATGTAGGTCGCTTGGTTTGAGTGTACAGCTACTATTGATGATGTTAGGCGTGACTCTGCATGGTATTATATTGCTTGTGGTGGGTGCAAGACAAAAGGACCTACCACGCTTATGTGTAAGAAGTGTGGAAAGACTGAGATTACTGGTTCAACTGAGTAAGCATTGCATTTATATTTATTTTTTTATTTTTTTTTGTCATACACAACTTTGACACTCATTACCAAAGTGCCTGTGAAACAGGTATCTCACTAAGATATCCGTATATGACAACAATGATTATGCGAGCTTTGTGGTTCTCGGTGATGCTGGGCAGGTAGGCCTGGGACTTTTTAACCGGAACCGAATACCGAACCGGATCCGACTGTAATCACCAACCTTTTCATTTATCAGTGTTGGTTGTGTTCTTACAGATGTTTAAATTTGTATAGGCTTACGAGGGCGCATTAGATGGACATGTAGTCCCGGTGCCGCAAGCCCTCATTGATGTCATTGGACAGACACGCACGTTCGTTATCAAGATATCAAAGCACAACCTGGAAGGCAAGGCTCAGTCTTTAGCTGTCACCAAGGTACTCCCTCATGATGGTTCAGCGCTTGGAAGCGATATAGGAGCCGACGTGGTTGTCTCTCCTGATGAGGTGGCTTTGGGAAGTGGTAATAGTGAGGAAGGTTCTTC
This sequence comes from Brassica oleracea var. oleracea, assembly GCF_000695525.1. Classification (NCBI taxonomy): domain Eukaryota; kingdom Viridiplantae; phylum Streptophyta; class Magnoliopsida; order Brassicales; family Brassicaceae; genus Brassica; species Brassica oleracea. The sequence continues at coordinate 24,514,390 of NC_027751.1, read as the reverse complement.
AATTGCTAAGCGTACTAAATGTGGCTAGCATGTTTCCCCGTACTTGGGTTGAGTTTGTTGACCGATTGCGCATTGGTCTATTTCTTTCAGTTTTTGTTTCAGTTTGTTGAAAGACTCTTTTGGTTCATTTGCTTCAGTATTGTTTTGGTTCATTTGCGTCATTATCGGAGTTGACATTATTTATGATATCGTACGTTGTATTTGAATATTCTATGGTTTGCTGGTTCATTTGTTTATGTTGAGTTTGTTCTTATTAGTAATGTTGAAATTTATGCTGTTTTCTTTTTTTGATCTTGGGTAGTAATTTTCTTTTTTAGTAAGAGATTTTGGGTGGTAATTGTGTTGTATAATTTGAATTATCTTAATTTCTGTATAGTATACTTTTTTTTTTTTTTTTTTTTGCATTTATGTCATTTATTTACAATTTTAAATTTTAAAATTTACAATTTACTAATCCGTTTTCCAAACCACATTCATTTTATGTTTCTATTTCTTCCGAATTCTTTTTTTTTTTATTATATGTGTCATTTATAATTCTAATATGTTAGCTAATTTTTTTTATCTTGGGTAGTAATTGTGTTGTATATTTTGAAAAAGGAGACTTATGTATAGTATACTTGAACAAATTATCTTGACAAAGAAATTTGGAAACTTGAATAAATTATTTTAACTTCTGTATAGTATACTTTTTTATAAACATAATTCTTAGTTGTAAATTATATAATCAAGTTAGTAATTTATAATACTATCAGGTTATGGTCAACATAAAAATGATAACATAAGACCATAATCAAGTTAGTAATTTATGAGTCTGAAACATATAAACAATTAAATTGTAGTAAGTAATGTACGTTTTTTTGTTTATTTAGATGTTTCGTGAGAAATAAACCCCTTTAAAGTTTGACCAAGTCATTATAAATAAGTTATCAACATAATTGTCATCATATACAATCTCATATCCGAGTACTAAAGATGAGTCATCCACCACCGTATACCTTGGTTCTAAGCGACAAGAGGAAACCAGCTTGCTTCCCTATGCTATATTTGCATTGTATGTTTTAATTTGATTATCAATGTTCTGTGTGCTTCATAATAATAATGTTATTTCCTATGTATGAGATTTGTGTGTCCCTCTAATGCAAATTAAAACTATAATTGGATTTTTCATAAAAATCTCTAAATTTTGCAATTTGGAACCAGAAATCAAAAATTCTGCAGCAAATCAACCAACAATTTTTTTGATATCCAATATGCTGCATATATAAAAGTATATATTCAACTAAGTATCTTAACTCTTCCTTTAGGCCAAAAACAGAGGTATTTGCCGAAAACAAAAATTATGTTAGCAGGAGGATTCGAACCCAAGGCAGTAACCATTTACGAAGGCTCCTCTTCCACTGGACTACAGAGACACTTTGCAAAATATGGCAAATAGATTAAAAATAATAATCATCCGGAGACCCGGTAATTTGACAATCACGTCAGTTCAGAAATACTTAATTGTTTCTTCTTCCTTTTAGCGAGGGAAAACAGACTCCTCCTCTTCCATCTCTCACCCGCTTTCAATCGATTCTCACCATGACTGATCAGAATTCTTCTGCTCGAACTGGGAAGAAGAGGCTTAGCGAGGTTGATAACACAGATGGAGAACGCTATCACTTCCAATCGCGAGTCCCGTTGAAGACGTTTGATGAATGTCTACAGGAAAATCGTTTGGTATTCTCCAGGACCGTTCCGACTATCGAAGGTTACTCTCGGCGTCATCACAGCCACCAAACTGAAATCGGGTATCAATCTCTTTGTCTCTGAGGTTTTGTGGTTCAAGCTTCTTTAGATCCTAGAAATCGGCTTTTAGAGGATGCTTTTAGGGTTATCGATAACGTAGGGTGGTGTTACACGGTGTTGCATGTGAACCCTTTCTGTTCTAGAGTTGTGAGAGAGTTTATCTCTAACACACCGTTCTATGAGGATGGGGCTCTTATTCGGGGATATGTATACCGTTTCTCTCCCGCGGTAATCAACCAGTTGATGATGACACCGCCCGTCGAACAGTCTTTTCCGTGGAAAGACGTTGTACTGAAGCATGCAATCACACATCTCACTGGAGGCGAATGCTCCGGATGGACAGGATTCAATCTAAATGCTCTGCTCAACCCCTTCAAAGCCCTCTACCGTGTGTGTGAGCGTAACTGGCTTCCAGGTCCGGACACAGATCTAATGATTAAGAAGCGCCTCCGCCTCCTGTATGCTGTTGCTGAGCGTAAAAAAATTGACTTTGGCCAACTTGTGTACGAACAAGTGATCGACATGGCACGTGTTACAGATTTGGATACAAGTCTGATATTTCCGAACCTCATATATCAGCTCTTGGTTCTTCAGAGACAAGTTCCTCTGTTACCGGGAGACGAAGATCCTATAGGAAGAGGTCTGGCCATCTATGACTCAGAACATGAATGGAGTGAAGGAAGTGGTCCAAGGGGACGTAGAAGGCTATGTTAGTTTAATAGCCTATTACTTTTTTTGTTAAGTCCACCGTTCTCTTATTAATGTGGCTAACGTATGACCATTTTGCTAAGTGACTTGTGTATGAAACCTATCCTACAGGCTGTAAACTCAATGACACTATGTTTTTGGTTTGGTATCATTGCCTAATGTTGATGTTGAAAGTACGGAAAATACTCTGTTTTACTCATACATAGAATCATTCTTTCAGAAAGTGATACTATGTCTCTTAAGTAGGTGCATTTTTATCCTATAGGATAGGTTTTGTTTATGACAGGTTGCGCTTTGAAAGTATTGGATTATAAAAGTTGGAAGTTGAATTTCCTCTATTCTCCTAATCCGGAAAATTTAATTCTTAGCTCACATTGTGTTTGTCCATATAATTCATAATATAAACTTAACTAAACGATCAAGGCATGAACGCCAAAGAAACACATCATATAACTTAAAAAATGCTAAAAGATCTCTCCTGTACTAACACGATGCATCTAAACAAAAGTAGCAACATAGCTTAATATAAACTCTATACGGAAGAAACAGAAATAATTAATTATCGAGAATTCAAAATTATTTTTATTGCATATAGGACAAAGTTTACCATTGACTACGCTGATATGATTCTTTTTTAAAAAACATAACTACCAGAGATCTTTTTAATATAAATGATTATTAATTGATCATATATTTACGGTAAATTTTCATGAGAAAGGGAGGTTAAATATTTTTTTTTTGACCCAGCATTTACAACTTCGACTAAAACATTCCAAATACAATCTTACTCTTAAAACAAGACTTTCTAAACCCGTAATTGCTCCAACATCTTTGCAAGTTTATCTTCCAAACAAACCGTATTCTTTGAACAAGCCTCCCTAAAACCTATCTTTTTCTTGATTAACCCAGCAACGTTATCTATCTTCTTTGCCGGATAATACTCGATAAACAATGTAAGTTAGCAAAAAAAATTATAACTCAACATATTAAGAAGATAATACAATTACCTGATTGATAACAGGATGGATTTGAGGATCATCGGATTCATCAGGAATGGATATCCCACCATCTGACCAAGTCATATCACCCGCTGGTACATATATAATCTAACCTTCTTTCTCGACGATACATTAATACATCATATAAACTTCTATACGCTTTCTCTACATCCAGTTTAGACTTAAACTTCTATACGCTTTCTCTACATCCAGTTTAGACTTAAACTTCTATACGCTTTCTCTACATCCAGTTTAGACTTAAACTTCTATACGCTTTCTCTACATCCAGTTTAGACTTAAACTTCTATACGCTTTCTCTACATCCAGTTTAGACTTAAACTTCTATACGCTTTCTCTACATCCAGTTTAGACTTAAACTTCTATACGCTTTCTCTACATCCAGTTTAGACTTAAACTTCTATACGCTTTCTCTACATCCAGTTTAGACTTAAACTTCTATACGCTTTCTCTACATCCAGTTTAGACTTAAACTTCTATACGCTTTCTCTACATCCAGTTTAGACTTAAACTTCTATACGCTTTCTCTACATCCAGTTTAGACTCCCCTCTATTTTGTGGTTATCTTCTGTATACTTTTGATATGTTTTATTCAAAAACATATATTCTACTTGGTGTTCTAAAATATTCGTAACAATGCATCACATGATCATTTGGATTTGTATTGTATAAGTTCACATATTATATCATCTTATAACGCTCTATATTGATATGTTTTATTTTATTAGATAAGTTAATACATAAGATTAAAAAAAACATGATCTAGGTAAATTCTTCTTATCATTCTGAGAGGCTAGCTCATCTGCTATTCATTATGTTATATTTAAATTCTACTACAAACCTAAATCTTTTAGAAACGTATCTTCCTCTCCCACAACATCAAAGAAACTTATACCACCATTTCGCAGATTAGTGAAAGATGCAAAACGGAAGAACTGTTGCGTGTTGGAGTAAAGGTCAAGGATTTCAAACATACTCGACTATCTTCGCGTCCAGTGACAGAGGTGTGAGTGGAGGGAGCCGTTGAGTTGGTGGAGAAAGGTTGAGGTTCTGTGAGGAGATTTATAACGTAATGGTTACGCCATCCTCCGACCAACCTATTCAATCTGCAGGTAAGTCCGTTAACTTCTTTCTTCGCCAGAACCATGAGGGCTTTCATCAACCGTTCAATATGAGAAAGGCCATCTTACATTATTTATCTTACTTACGGCTTCTTTAGTTTTTTAAACAATTCCGTAAACTCAATATTCACCAATTCTAAAGTCATTTTAGAAAATTCAATGATTCCATTTCAAACAAGTTATTCAAACTTATTATCAAAAAATAAATTATCAATGTACTTTTCCGCGCATAGCGCGGAGAAATGATCTAGTAATAGTAAGTGGGAAAAAAGAGTTGACAAAAAAAAAAGTGGGGAAAAAGAAATTACGGAAAAAATGGGGAGCACTTATGAGAGAGCGTGTCGGGGGCTGGCGTGCCAATAGCCCAGTCTCCTCTCCACATGACACCGTGCCCACTGCCCAATCCTTTTTTTGTTAGGGTATATATATTTTAAATTTTGACTGAAAAATGTCTTTCATATTTTTGAACAAAAAAAGTTATCTTTTATAATTAATCAGCAGACTAAAATTAGTTGGTAAATAATACTCTCTTCGTTTTATATTGTAAATAGTTTTAGGAAATTTTTTTTGTTTCAAAATGTAAGTAGTTTTCGTATTTTTAAGTAACTTTTACATTTATTGAATACAGTGTGAGTAATCAAATTAAATATACTTATTTTTTATTGGTTAAATTATATCTAACATATTTATTATAAAATATTTTTTAAAAACATAATAATTTTCTTAATCTTCGTGCTTTTAGCCAAACTACTTATACTATGAAACGAAGGGAGTAAATCAGCAGTAGCACTAGTAAATTACCAAACTGCAGAGAAAATTTTTTTTGGAGGAAATGTAGATAGAGGTAGGACCCACATATCGAAACAGTAATAATGGGTCGTCCCGCCAATTTGTCACCGTCCGATAGGTTATATCATATTCAACATCGCTCACCTTTAACACTCTCTCTCTCTCTCTCTAGTAGAAGAACAAGAACAACTCTCTCTGCTGCTTGCTGTACTTTGTTATCTTACTTGTCTCATTTTTCCTCAAGCTCCTTATAAATCTTCTTCTTATTCTTCTTCATTTTCCTCTACCTTTTTTTCTTGTCAGCTGAAGAGACCAGAGAGAGAGAGATTTAATGGTATGAGGCCGTTTCACTGAAATCGATTCTCCCTAAAAAATCTTTCTCACCACTTCGAGATATAGAGAGATAAATTGTATTTTAAGGAAAATAGTTTGTGAGGATGACTATGGCTGGTGGGAACGAAGTCAACTTAAACGAATGCAAGGTACTGATCCATTTCTCTAATATTTCTTTGAATATATATATATATATATATATATATATATATATATATTTTTTTTTTAATTTTTGGAAACTAAGGAATATAATTCTTAGCCCTGTCCCGTTTTGTTTTTCTCATTGATGAAGATGATCATCATCATGGATTCATTGGTACGGAAAAGGTTAAAATAAAAATCTAAGACGTTTCCCATCCATTAAAAAGTTCTGAATTTTTATTTTTATTTTGTCTATAGAGAATAGTGCCACTCAACACATGGGTCCTCATTTCCAACTTCAAGCTCGCTTACACCCTCCTCCGCCGTCCCGACGGCTCTTTCAACCGCCACCTCGCCGAGTTTCTCGACCGCAAAGTTCCCTCCAACTCTTTCCCCCTCGACGGTGTATTCTCCTTCGACCACCTCGACTCCACCTCCAACCTTCTCACCAGAATCTACTTCCCAGCTCCCCTCGATCCCTCCCGCTACGGCGCCGTCGACTTAACGGAGCCTCTCAGCACGACGGAGATCGTCCCTGTTCTCATCTTCTTCCACGGTGGTAGCTTCACTCATTCCTCCGCCAACAGCGCCATCTACGACACTTTCTGCCGACGGTTAGTCACTATCTGCGGCGTTGTTGTCGTTTCTGTTGACTACCGGAGATCGCCGGAGCATCGTTACCCTTGCGCTTACGACGACGGGTGGAATGCTCTCAAATGGGTCAAGTCCAGAGTCTGGCTTCAGAGTGGTAAAGACTCCAATGTTTATGTTTACTTGGCTGGAGATAGCTCTGGTGGCAACATTGCTCACAACGTTGCTGTGAGGGCAACCAACGAAGGAGTTAAAGTTCTTGGGAACATTCTTCTTCATCCCATGTTCGGTGGAGTGGAGAGGACTCAGTCCGAGAAGAGACTTGATGGCAAATACTTTGTCACTGTTCAAGACCGAGATTGGTATTGGAGAGCTTATCTACCTGAAGGTGAAGATAGAGATCATCCAGCTTGTAATCCCTTTGGTCCTCGTGGTCAGAGCCTTGAAGGTGTCACCTTCCCCAAGAGTCTTGTTGTTGTTGCTGGTTTGGATCTTGTTCAGGATTGGCAATTGGCTTATGTCGATGGTCTCAAGAAGACTGGTCATGATGTTAACCTTTTGTATTTGAAGCAGGCGACCATTGGGTTTTACTTCTTGCCTAACAATGATCACTTTCATTGTCTTATGGACGAGTTAAAAAAGTTTGTGCACTCCATAGAAGAGGATAGTCAAAAGCAAGCCAAGTCCTATTCTTCTGAGTCTATAGCAACATGAGGGTCTGCTCATGTTGCTGCAATATATATATCTATGATGGGTTTTCTTGTACAGTTTCCAAAAGTATTGTGTAGTGCTAAGTCACGTTTTTATGTGTTCGTTGGTCTCCTGAAGCATCATAAGATGTGAGAGGTTGTTTGGTTGCACTGGAAGCAAAAACCAATTCGGGTTGTCGGCATATATCGGTTCAGGGCTAAACCGGGAGATTGTACTTCGCTTGGTAGTAGTACTAGGACGTAGTCTTTAATTGGCTCTAAAGTACAGAGGGTAAATTTACAGAGAAATTCTTGGGTTCACCAACCAATAGCATTTGAGTATTTGATATTTGATATCTTTTAAAAAAGTAAATAAAATTGAATATCCAAATTAAATTATATTTTAAAAATAAAATAATAAAAATACATAAAAATAGTTACAAAAAATAAATAAATTAATATTGTTAAATCTTCAGCAAAATACTAAACCCTATACCCTAAATCCTAAACCCTAAACCCTAAACGTTAAACCTTAAACTTTGGATAAACTCTAAACCGTTGGAAAATCTTAAACCCTAAATCATACATTAAAAACTAAATTTTACTAACACTAAATCCTAATCACTAAACCCTAAACCCTTGGGTAAACCATAAACCCTTGGGATACCCTAAACCCTTGGGTAAACTCTGAACCCTTGGATAAATCATAAACTCTAGGGTTTAATTTTAAATATTTTTGATTTAGAGTTTATGATTTATCCAAGGGTTCAGGGTTTATCCAAGGGTTTAGGGTTTAGTGATTAGGGTTTAGGGTTTAGTGTTATTAAGATTTAGTTTTTAATGTATGATTTAGGATTTAAAATTTTCTAATGGTTACGGTTTATCCAAGATTTAAGGTTTATAATTTAGAGTTTGGAGTTTAGGATTTAGGGTATAGGATTTAGTATTTTGCTAAAAGTTTATCAATATTTATTTATTTATTTTTTGTAACTATTTTTATGTATTTTTATTGTTTTATTTCAAAAATATAATTTTATTTGGAAATTCAATTTTGTTTCCTTTTTTAAAATATATCAAATATCAGATACTCAAACACTATTGGTTGGTGAATCTAGAGGTTCACCTAGGGGTGAACCCAAGAATTTCTCAAATTTACAAGACAACTAACTTGTCTTCAATATGTTGTGGAAAAGAAAACTTATCCTGGTACGGATTTGTATGTTTATATTAATTATGCTTTTAATAGAAAGAATATGTAGTTGTGGTTCTAGTTTTTCACCTTCTTCATGCATTGAATGTTTTTGCTTATAAAAGACAAATCTTTCTTTAGAAAACTTTTTTTTTCCTTCGCACTTTTCTAACTTCAACCCACCAAACAAACATTCAATCTATCTTTGCTATAATCGTGAACATGTATGAAGATGAAAATGAAAATATAGAGAAATAAAGATTCAAACATCTAAGTGAAAACCCTAGGGGGACATATGGCAATAGCATTTTAAATGATGACAAAGAAAGATGGAAAGGCAAATAAATGTGAGAGAAGAAAAAAGACAAGACAAGTGTTACGTGTGCCTTTTAGGCAAAAGCTTCACAATGCCAAAACCTAACCCCATGTCCCCATCCACTCAGATGAGTGAAAAAAGCTTACACAGCCGAACTTCAAACCGACAATAGATTTTTCTTTTCTAGTCCTTTTAAAACATTGCTTTTAGTTTTCTTTGGCATCTTTTGCTTAATGCATCTTCTATGTGCAAATATTCGATTTTTAGAATTTTTGGTGTTTCCTTGTAGTGGTTGTGGCTAAACATGGACCCCTCTAAGAGAAAACAATCTATTTTGTCTATATATGTTTGTTTCTAAAATATACCATTTATAACAATAGTTGATTGTTTTGATATATACTTGCTTTTTTGGAGGTTAGAACATGTTTATCGATGTATTTTAACATCATATCTTAGATTAATTAGCATTAAAAAATTAAAACAAAAGACGTAAACACAAGACGCGCCTCTTAATTAAGTGAGGCCGGGGACGGTCGCTTAGTGACATGTGTTACACATTAATTGGATAGAGGAGAGGTGGAGAGTTGGTTCCGTCTCATTTCTCGTCTTGTATCTCTTTCTCTCGGTTTCTTTTCTCTCCGTAGGCGAAACGGCGACTTCTCTCCGTATCGGCGGTCACGTTTCTGTCGGTGGCTCTCGTGGACGAAGGAAGACGGCGTCTCTCTATCGGTTGGTTTTCTCCACTAAGGAAACCGGCGAACTCTCTCTCTCGTGGTGGTTCTCTGAGGCGAAGACAAAACGGTGAATCTTTATCGGCTGCTCCGCCGAATCAAAAGGTAAAGCTGCGTTAATATGTATTTATGTTTGAATATTTCGATTATGCATGTCTTACATTGTGTCTTAATTTGAATCTTAATTTGTTTTGATATTTCATGTCTTTGTATCTTTAGATTGATTGATCAAGAGGCATGATCAAGGTTAAGGGACGATGAAGAAACTCGAGAGTGATGGTTTCTGGGTCACCGTGGCATTGTCTTGTGATATTGGGCAAGACACATTCCGATTGTTCATCAAGGTAAAAGCTATCACTTTCCTCTGTTGAATTTGATAAAACCTATGTCTTTACTGTCTTTAATTGGATAAAGCATTGTTTGTGATTTTTGTTGCGATTGATGGTTAGATTTTTATTGTTTGTACGTTATGTAGAGTGGACCGTAATGAAGACCACATGACTCCGGAAGACTCTGCTCTATGACCACACGAAAGAAAGCTACACAATTGTTCATCAAGGTAAAAGCTATCTCTTTACTCTGTTAAATTTTATAAAACCTTTCTCTTTGCTGTCTTGAATAGGATAAAGCATTGTTTGTGTTAGGTTAGGTAATAAATACAAGTTTAAGTGGTTACTGGTAGATTATGGTTGTAATAAATTGATTTTTATGGTTAGATAGAAATGAATGGCTAGATAGGAATGAATGGTGTAGATATATGTCAACTCGGGTTGGTTGTGATCAATGTGTTGAGTCTTTAAAAACATTTCTTCCCCTCTTTCTTCAAACCGTGTTCTTCTCTTCCCATTTTCTCAACTTTGTTCTAATTTCTTCTCCTCTTTCTTTCTTCCTTGAACGTGCTTTGGTATGGATTTTTGTCCATCCACGCAAACTTCAAAGTTTGTTGACCTACTTAACAGTCAACAAACTATTTCCTTCGGTAACTTTGAAGATAGTATCGAACTATCTTCAAACTTTGGCGGCATTCCTGCAGCGCGTAGTGTCGAACTATCTTCAAACTTTGACGGCACTCCTGCAGCGCGTAGAGAAAGGAGGAAATGGATGCCTACGGATGATGTTCTTCTCATTAGCTCGTGGTTAAACACAAGCAAAGACTCTGTAGTTGGCAACAAGCAAAGATCAGGAGCATTTTGTCCATCCACGCAAACTTCAAAGTTTGTTGACCTACTTAACAGTCAACAAACTATTTCCTTCGGTAACTTTGAAGATAGTATCGAACTATCTTCAAACTTTGGCGGCATTCCTGCAGCGCGTAGTGTCGAACTATCTTCAAACTTTGACGGCACTCCTGCAGCGCGTAGAGAAAGGAGGAAATGGATGCCTACGGATGATGTTCTTCTCATTAGCTCGTGGTTAAACACAAGCAAAGACTCTGTAGTTGGCAACAAGCAAAGATCAGGAGCATTTTGGACACGAATTGCAGCCTACTTTGCGGCAAGTCCTCAAGTTTCTGGCTGTAAATAGAGAGAGGCTTGCCACTGCAAGCAGCGTTGGCACAAGATCAGTGACCTCGTCTGCAAGTTTTGTGGATGCTATGAGGCTGATACTAGAGAGAAAAGCTGCGGGCAAACTGAGAATGATATACTCAAATTGGCTCATCAGATATTCTACAACAACCACAACAAGAAATTTACACTTGAACACGCTTGGAAGGAGTTTTGGAACAACCATAAGTGGTGTGAGCTATCCACTGCCAAGAACGAAGGAAGCTCTAAAAAAGAAAATGTGAGGACGGGGCAGATTCATCAAGCTCTCGAGCAACTGAATCCAAGCGTCCTCCGGGTGTTAAGGCTGCAAAGGCTAGTGGGAAGAAGACGCTGGTAAAGGAGAATGCGCTGAATGAGTTTCAGAATATGTGGTCTATAAAACAACATGATTTGGCCATGAAAGAATGGTTGTCTAAGATGAGTCTACTTGACAGTCTTATTGGAAAAAAATAACCTTTAGCTGAGTATGAAGAAGCCCTCAAGAAGAAGCTAATTAATGACTTGTTGTCTAATTAGTTTAACTCTAAGTGTAGCTGTTTTAATTTCCTTTGTTTTGTTCTTGTTATGCTACAATGCAGTTTAAATGTTCTGTGGTCTCATAGTTTCAAATGTAATAGGGTTACTTGTTCTTGTTGCTAAATGTTCTTGTTGCCAAATGTTCTTGTTGCTAAAGGTTCTGATTTAGAGAGAGTTGTTGCTAAATGTTATGGTTGCTAAATGTTTTGTTTCTTCTAATGCAGGTGAGACAGCTGCTGCTAACTACTGTGAGGTCAGGTCATGATTTGTAGCAGGGAGAGGTCACGGAGTACACTACTGTGAGGTCAGGTCATGATTTTTAGCAGGGAGAGGTCACAGAGTACACTTGTTCTTGTATTATTGTGGTTTTTGTATGCTTGTATCACGAGAGAGAGAGAGACAGTCACGGAGTACACTTGTTCTTGTATTATTGCGGTTTTTGTATGTTTGTATCACGAGAGAGTGACAGTCACGGTTTGTACTCTTTTGCTAGACACACTCTTATAAGATTGAAGTTGTATTCTCACCATTTGCACCATTCTCTCTATTATCTTTCAAAAAGAATTATCTCTTGTTTAAGATGTATTCTCACCATTCTTCTCTTTATACTCTTTCTAAATTCTAACTTGTTCAAGTTTATATTCTCTCACTTCTATCTTGTTAACGAGAATCTTAAACATTTTTCATCTCTTTTATAAAAAAAACAAAACTTATAATCTCATGGCATCTTCTTCTCATAACAATTTTGAGGATTCATTTGACGAAAATTTTGATCAATGTTTTACTCAACATTTTGATCAAACATTCGAAAATCTGATCATTGATCATGCTGATGAAGAAGATGAAAGGAAGAGAAGAAAAAAAATGAGTTTTTATCGAACGAAATCGTGAAGAAGGCCAGCTCCGGTTATGGAATGATTATTTCAGTGACACGCCAACATATCCTGAAAATATATTCTGACGACTATTTAGAATGAATAAGCCATTGTTCATGCGTATTGTTGATCGCCTCTCCAATGAAGTTCATTTCTTTCGCCAAAAGAAAGATGGTCTCGGAAGGCTTGGTCTCTCTACACTTCAAAAGTGTACAACAGCTATACATGTATTGGCATATGGTTATACGCTTGATGCGGTCGACGAATACCTCAGGCTCGGTGCAACTACTACTCGGTTATGTGTAGAAAATTTTGTAGAAGCAATCATAAATTTGTTCGGTGATGCGTACTTAAGAAGACCAACATTGGATGATCTTCAACGTCTACTTCATATTGGAGAGCTTCGTGGATTTCCCAGGATGGTAGGAAGCATCGATTGTATGCATTGGGCGTGGAAGAATTGTCCCACCGCTTGGAAAGGGCAATATTCTCGTGGTTCGGAAAAACCCACAATCGCTTTAGAGGCGGTTGCTTCATATGATCTCTAGATATGTCATGCATTTTTTGGACCTCCAGGTACCTTAAATGATATCAATGTTCTTGATCACTCTCTTGTTTTTGATGACATTATAAATGGTCAAGCTCCGCAAGTGAATTTCTCGGTCAACGAAAGAGAGTACCATTTGGCTTACTATTTCACCGATGGTATTTATCCGAAATGAGCAACTTTTATCCAATCTATTCCAATTCCAGAAGGGCCGAAAGCAGTTTTATTTGCTCAACGTCAAGAAGCTGTTCGAAAAGATGTCGAGCGTGCTTTCGGTGTCTTACAAGCTCGATTTGCCATTGTTAAAAATCCAGCGGTTTTTTGGGATAAAATCAAGATTGAGAATATTATGAGAGCATGTATTATACTTCATAATATGATAGTAGAAGATGAACGAAATGAATACACTCAATTTGATGTTTCAGATTTCCAACAAGGAGAAGACAACGGAAGTTCACATGTCGATCTGACGTTTTCTACAGATATCCCTACAAATATCACCAATATAATGAGTGCTCGAACTAGAATTCGTGATAGACAAGTGCATCAACAACTGAAAGTTGATTTGGTCGAAAATATATGGTGTCAATTCAGAAGTGATCAAGACAACAACCTATTTTCGACGCCTCTTTGAAATTATTATCGTTTATTTTATTAATTTCTATTTTTATGTTGTTTTAAAAAAATACATGTTTAATATAATATATGTTTTATTTAATAAATAATTTTTTGCTTCAATAAAAAAAAATTAATAATTTTTTTAAGAAACATTAACTTAAGAAACTACCGTTGGAGAATTAATAGTAGGTGTCTGTTAACGTAAACTCTTAATTTACTTTTAACCCTTAAATAATGATTAAGAGCCCATTAAGGGGTTTTTGCTAAACATGCTCTTAGTGGTAGGGGTATCGAAAGCTTGAAAAGAAGAAGCGTTTCTTAGTCCTTTGTATTTGATAGTTTTTATCCTATATAATGATGATACAAAAGATAAATGCTAATATATAACAGGTACCTTATTACTTATGAATATAATTTCATTTTCGATTAACATTGGCTTCTTCTTTGTCCTAGCATTAGCATCTTTCAAAAAAATTAATTTTCTGGTGCCACTATTTTGTTTTTCCATCTTGTCAAAGTATTATTTATTACCAAACTTTTGGCTTATTGATGCATCATTGACAAAGACTCTCGTTTGTCTTGTAATGAAATAGTCTTGGCAATTATTTGGGTATATTGTCTTTGTTTTAGTGTGAATATTTACTAATGATAGATCAACTGTTTTTTTTTGCTCAATTTCATGTTATGAAAATATTGATTTTCATTTTCTAATGGTCGGTCTCATATGGTTTTGTAGTCTTTAATTCTGACAAAACCCACTTGAATATTGTTTGGTGCATTATCAACATCTTCTAGCTTTCCACAATTCACTAATTTGTTGTTTACACAAAGATATTTTTTCTTTTGTCAATGGATTAGCATTGTCCTTTGTAGACTATTAAGTGCTTTGGATCAAAAGTAACTTTAATCGGTTACAGATTTTCGGTAGTGGTAATTCTGTTTAACTGATCTGATGGTGATTTTGAGGTGTCGGTCACATGTTTTTGTAAATAACAGAAATCGAATTGAATCATGCAAGCCAATTTACAAAAAAAAAAAAAAAAAGAAATCGAATTGAATTTAGTTTTTGGCCGGTAAGTTATAATACATTGACAAAGTAAGTATACTTGCAGAGAGGGGTCATAAGAGATAATATACATATTATATATATTAAAACAGAAGTCACAATCTTGATTGATGTGTATTTTTTTTTAAATGGATCTAATGGACATATTCCTAAAAATTCATGTTACAATTAATCTCTGATCTTATCATTTAAATTTTGGGCCTACCAGAAATTTTTATTGGGCTATCAATAATTGGATTTAAACAATAGATGATCTATTGGATTTATAGATAGTATAAATTAAATAAATATAATTTAATGTTGTAATACTATACCTCCATATATTAATTATTTAAATATTTGTCGATGTTAACTTTTAAAATTATAAATATTTTTTTTAAATAACAAAATCATATTATCTAACAATGATTAATCTTTACTATTTTAAACCAATGAAAACAAATTTTAACCTATATAGTTTATTTTAAAAATTAAACAAAAACTAAATGTTTAATTATTTACTCGATAATATAAATCTATGAAGCGAAAAGTTTAATTTTTTAAAAAATTTCTAAATTTGTGAAACGTTACAATATTTTTGAATATGACAATAAAACAATATTTTACTAATCTTTATATATATAGTTACGATTTTAATAATGAAATAATAATCTGAAAATATATATATAGAAGAAGATACAAATATATGTTAAAGTTTGAAGTAATCTATTCAATGAAATAAATATACCGTAAACTTATTATGTTTTAAAAATTGAAAAACACATATATATTATAATATATACCAATTTAGAATTGAAAACAAAATGTTTTTATAAAAATAAATGAAAACAAAAATACGTGTATATAGTATAAACTGATATATTAAACTCACAATCAACCACGTTGTAAGGATTTCAAAAATTATGTGGAAGGTTAGAGGGAAATAATCTGATTATATAATCTAGGAAGAAGTTAAAGAATGGAAAGTTTAATAGAGATGCACATCGACAAAAAAAATAGAGATGCACAGATTTGAAGAAAATAGAAAGAAAAAGAGAGAGAGGAACGAAAACACAAAAGCATTGAACAACAATGCATACTCTTTTGTCTTTATTAGTCTACTAGTGGTTTGTACGCCCATAACGGCTGTCTATTGTAATTTGGTTTTTCTTTGATGTATCTTGATTGGTGGATGGTATTTTGAAAGTTTAAGTTATATGTTAGATGATGAACTAATATTTGTATCCATGGTGTTGGCGTGTTGCTAATAGTTTTATGTTTTAAGTAGTGTAGGTAGATAATAAGAAAGCTGTGAATTGTATAAAATAGTCCTGACATTTGTAGTTTAATTTTAGGAAGAATCTTATTTTTTTGTCATGTATTATTTGTCTTTATTGATGTTATTTGTTTTTATATAATAAAATAATGGTGTGAATGAAAAATATTTATTAATGAGGATAAATTATTAATTTTTTTTTTTCTGAAAATGAAAAAACAAAGTAGAAAATACTACATGAATAAAATTGGAAATTAAAACATGATATTCCATGTTATTACTCATATTGAGGGTGGAATCATAGATTACTTTCCCTACATATTCGGCAGTTTTTGTTTGTACGAAGCGATTGATCAATGCATGTAAAATGAAAATTCTGACCACAAGTAAGAGAGCAAACTTTGTTTCCATAGTTGTAATTTCCGAAGCATATAGTGCATATATCGTTTTCTTCTTCTGTAGTTGGAGGCCTATTTGTTTCCTCTAGATCTGTGATGATAAGATCGACGTCAAGTCTTGCAGACGCATTTTGGTTGTAGTCCCAAATGGTAAGAGTAACTTGGAGATCATCAATTATGGTATTGTATCTGTTTGGTAGTTTATTCATCACGTATTCAGTAGTCTCTTGAATAAGCAAGGTTGAGTCGGAGTGGTGAATGTGATGGTATGTTAGCATGAATTCCATGTACTCAATTGTTGAGTATTTTAAATTACATTGATTATCAATGATAGTTGGTAGCTTAAAATCAATGATGGATTATTGTGTGTTGGGCCTGTGGATGTAGACTTGTAGTGTTTGCTGTGGGGTTGTTCATGTAGATTCTCTTTGGTGTGAGAGCTGATAAGAGAGAAGTGTCTGTTATTCATGGTGTAGTATTTTGCGTGATGATAAGTTGTTATAGCTATGTCTTATAGAAGGTGTGTTTAAGTTTGTTTTTTCTTTAATTCTTCAACCGTTTAGTTCAAAGGTCCATTTATTCAGGGGGCGTTAACATTTTGAGTCAATGGTTTGTGATAAGTTTGATGTTTTGTCTATGTTGAGTTGTTACTTATTTCGAAGACCATGTATAATGATGTGTAGTGTATAATGATGTGTAGTGTGTATTTGTATGAGAACTGGATAATAATAGTTATCTTTTGTATTTGCATTATTTTTATAATGAGATTTTTCTTAGTATAATAGATGTTCGTTTGAAAATATATTTCTTTATTTTTGCAGACGGTAGTTGTTCAGTCTTTTAAATTACCTTGATTGTCAATGATAAACGGTAGCTGAAAATCAATGATAGATTGTTATGTGTTGGGCCTGTGGATGTAGTCTTGTAGTGTTTGCCGTGGATTTTCTCCTGTAGATTACGTTTGGTGTGAGAGCTGATAAGAGAGAAGTGACTCGTTATTCATGGTGTAGTATTTTGTGTGAGGATAAGTTGTTATAGAAGGTGAGTTTAGGTTTTTTTTTCTTTAATTCTTTTATTTTTAGTTTAGCGGTCCATTTATTCATGGGCGTTAACATTTTAAGTCAATGGTTTGTGATAAGTTTGATGTTTTGTCTATGTTGAGTTGTTACTTATTCCGAATGTAAAATGATGTGTAGTGTGTATTTGTATGAGAGCTGGATAATATTAGTTATTTTTTGTATTTGTATAATTCTCATAATGAGGTTTTTCTTAGTATAATAGATGTTCGTTTAGAAATATATTTGTTTGTTTTTGCAGACGGTGGGTCCGTGTCAGTTATACCGAGAACTCTTCATGTAGTGTAGTTTATATATACGTAGGTTATGTTTTGGTTTTTCTGAGATAGAATGAGGGGATTTTTTTATTTAATTTGATAGTGAAAGTAGAAATACAAAATATATATGGTTGTATATTTTATATATATAGATATAGGTTATACCAATGGGGCTTGTGTGTGGATAACGTGAACGAAATTATATTATTACATGAAGGATAATCGGTTTGAGTAACCATTTTTAAAGCTGATAAATTTATAGATTCCATGCATTAGTCATGGGCCAATAAATAAACATAAAGGGCCAATAAATTATCATAAAACTCAGTTAATCGGCAAGCTAGAAACACCAACGAAAAAAAAAAGAGAAAGAAGAAGAAGATCCACGAGTTTAAAAGAAAAGGAAAAAGAAGAAGATGTCTCTCTGATCGAACATATCGCAAAATTGGGATAGGAAGGATGACGTAGCGTATTGTGGAGTCTTTCTAGTCAACTTTATTAGTATAGATTTAATTGTGGTGCGTCAATTGATTAATTGATGTGCTATATTTTCTTTTTCAGTTTAAAAGCCATATACATGTAAGTATAACTTAATTAGATATTTTATATTTTTCTGTGTAATTTATACATACTTATTTTTATTTTCTGAGTTATCATATAAGCATGAACTCTAACTAATTTTTTTACTATTAAAAGTATTTATTTATATAATTTTACTATAGTAATATATACACATATGAGTTTTCAACACATATCCGCTTTTTGATTATAAGTAAATCGTTAGTTCTGGTTTTATTTGTTTTTAGTTCCTGATATAAATTTAAAATAAAGTATTTATCCATTTGTATTAATTTTGTACTTTATAGAAACTCAAGATTGGGATACCTAGAAACTTACTTTATAGAAATTATGTTTCCATGTAACATAGCTAGAAACTTATGATAGCTAGAAACATAGCTAGAAACTCATGATATAAATTCCGTTTCCATGTAACATAGCGATAAACTTACTTATATCATATTTATATTATATGATATAAATTTAAAATAAAGTATTTATTCATTTATAATAATTTTGAAATAATTTCATATTAAAACTGTAAAAATACACAAAAGTTAAGTTTAAAAAAATTATTATATTAATTATTTTCAATACTTCATAAATAATTGACACAATATATTTGAATATATGATATATGTTTAATAAAAACATCAATACATAAAGATAATTTATAGTATTAATTTTAATATTTATATTCTCTCTGTTCATCTACTCTATTAAAATAGAGTCCTAAATTTATCTACTATTGAAGTTGTTATTTATGTTTTAGACTGTTTCAAGTTTGTTAGTATATTACTTAATTTATGGATCATATCAAGTTAGTTACAATATATTTATATTAAACGCTACTGCTACATTAAAATCGGACAACTTAGATTAAACCAATAATCTACTCTATTCTAAGTAAACCAAACGAATTATGTTCTACTAAAAATTAAAGTAGACCGATTGTATATACAATTATATTAGTAATACAATAACTCTTATTTGGACCTCTTTTACCATAGATGAAACTTTGTTCTAAGTTGATTTATACCTTTCTCTTACCCACATCATATATTTTATACATCATTCTGAAAATATACTGAATGTAACGTTAAAAAATACTTATGTGTTTGGTTGCAGAATGTAAAATGAATTTGAAAAGTATTTAATTATAAAGTTACTCGATAAAAAATTCATATGTATTTAATACATATATGTTTCATATTATCGGGTACAAAAATTCTTCTAATCGGAACCGAAAAAAATCGA
>NC_027751.1:24465521-24494508 GCF_000695525.1 Brassica oleracea var. oleracea | reverse complement strand
GCAAAGCTTATAATATAATTGCATTATTTGTGGCACAGAAAAAAAAAATTATACCGCCAAAAAATGTATTGAACAAAAATAAAAACAAGTAAAATAAATAATTTACACAAAATTATGAAAAACCTTATAGTATAAAACTTATGAATTCTGTGTGTTCAAATCAATTTAATAAATTTGTTCAAATCAATTTTTATAAATTTAAACAAAATTTATCAATTTAGTCGATAAAAATAATTTTACATTTGAAAATACGAATCAAAATAATTAATAAATATCCGCCCGACTTGGCGGGTTCTAATCTAGTTACTATTAAAATTTGGATTTTATATAAATTAAAAACTATGATTATATTTTTATTGATATATGAAATTGTATTCTTTTTTTAAAGAACGGAAGCGTAATTCCAAAACGAATCATAAGCTTCCAATGTGTTTTTAAAGAGAATATTTTAGAAGCGTTTTGGAAGCGAGATTCCGTAAGCTTCGAATTTCGATTCCGATTCCGGTCCCGAAGAGGGAAGCGGACGTCCGATGAAGCTTCCGTGCAAAGTAGGTTTCTCTAGTTGGAAAAGTAAGCAAGATTTCGTATCAAAACAGTTAACAATATACATAATCAACTAAAAGATCATTCTCTAGCGGATTTTTCTGAATGAAGTTTAAATACATATAAATTATTACTATTAGAATGTAGTTGCAATTATTACTATTAGAATTTTGGTTCAATCAAATTATAGCTAGTATGTGACAACACCATGTTATTGCATTAGACGAACATCAAACAACCGGCTGACGACAAAACTGATTTTAATGGATTATGAACTTTCGTTAGAACTTTTTGGTTGACCAAATTTCTTTAATATCATCAAACCCGAAAAGTAGCTTTTCATTCTTTCATATTGATACGACTTTTTTATTATTTACAGTGGACGTACTATAAAAGAGACATGATGTTTGTAACTCAAGAAAAACAATAATGAAGTAGAAATGAGTAATTTGAGGGAGAGTAATTTGAAACTAAGATTGTTATGTGAAAGGATGCCACTGATAGTTACTTTGAAACATATAGAAGTGATGTAGCAAATCATTTGCTGGCATTAATTTATGATTCTTTATGAGAGCTCTTATTCTTTCTTATGTACGTAGATATAAAATTCTGACAATTTAAAACTAAAACTATTTTTTCTTTTGCAAGAGAAATAATCATGCAAAAAAAAAGTTGGATCTTATGCAAGGGAAAAGAGCCTGCAGAATAATTGAACCCAATCACATCTTTATTATGAGTAAGACTACTAATCATTTATTTGATTTAGAAAATAAGATGATCTAGCTGTAGGAAGAATAAATATACAAACTTTTTAGTTTTTCTTTTCTTTACATGTAAAAAGAATGAAAAAAAATCGTTGTCAATCTCTCGTGTTGAGCATAGTGGCTGCATTGCGGCTTGCGCAGTGCCCTGCAAATGATATTATTATTAGTATTCTCGTTGTTATAACATACATTATTGTGAATAACTATTTCAAAAAGCTTTGTCAAAGATCATGAGATATCTACCAACGCAGTTCTTTGAAATTGAAGGAAAAAGAGAAAAACAGAACATTATTGAATCAAAAAATTCTAACCAACCATTAATTCTTCCAAAATATTCCACTTTTGAGTCATGGGACTGTCATGACTGTAGGTTAAAGCTAATATATGCAGATGCTTGGGAAATGAGACTTACATGATGGAGTGTAAGTCTAATATGGCTGAAAGTAATTCCCTTTGGCGATGCTGCTTTCAGTGAACACTCAGCTTGTCAAGGTAACTGTGGAGACATACATTGTTCCTTATTTGAACATGGACCGATCTGATAAGCACCACTGAAGGAGATAACGGTCTAGTTCCATAAGCCGAGCTTGATCCCGTAGACGGTTCAGTTCGATGCAAAGGGTTTGCACCTTAAATAGATTGAAAAAATATGACTTGATAATATAAAAGATAAATAAAAAATGAAAAACAAAAACAACACACAGCATCACCTGGTAAGGGTTCCAGGCTTCCAGCTTGTGTATGAAACGATACCAAGAGGAAGATCTATTTGGATGTAACCATATTTTTTTGGATGTAACCGTTGAACTGATAAAAGCTGAAGTCTTGCTATAACTACTCCAAATTGCTAGGACGGAGGAACGGACTGAGGCTGAAGTGAAGGGAATCGTCAATCACAGCATCTTTGAGTCCACCACTTGCAGCCTAATAATAGAGAAAGAGAGAGGGATTAGATAAATCACACAAGGTAAAACTTTTAGAAACACATTAATACCTTGCTTCGAGCTCTTAAGGTAGATGTGAAACCTCACCTTTTGGTAACATGTGGTCTGCAAGATTTCTCATCTTCTTCAAGGATGGTGATAACAACAACCTCTGCCTTCCTCGCAATATCCTGAAGAGATATGTGACATTTTTTATTTTTATTTTTTTTTAAAATATGAGTTGCAAGCAAATGTGATGATAAATACACAAGAAAGAGAATAATCACCTTTCCGGTTGGAATGTTGACGAGATTACCAATGTCTCCAAGAGCCTTTTGGTTTTGTATTACAACATTCTTCGGTTTGACTTCGCCTAAATGCATCAGACAAACTAACTAATCAATTCCGTAACCAAATACGCAAACTTTGTAAACTCATAGATCAAACCCAATCAAAACTTGTTTACAATCCCAATCTAAACACGCATAGAATCAAGAAAACAATAAGAACAAACAGCGAGTCAACAACCTACAACTCCTCTAGGATCATAGACTTTTGACGCCATTGATGAAGATTCTTCCTTCTCTCTGATCTCAAGTAAAGATCCTCCTCCGATACTGCCTTCAACTTGGAAAGAGAGATCTGGGAAGTGGCCATCGTTCGTGCATGAGTGTTTCTGATTTTTGAGTAGAGAGAAGCTATGAATCTGTGGAAACCATCAAGCCGAAGATGCCTATATATAGGTTCAAAATCGCGAAGAAGATGAAGAGGGCGAATTCGGTGAAGTAAAGAGACGTAGTGGAGGTCGACTTAACTGAGATTGAATGAAAGGTTTAATACGGAAACATATGTGTTACAGAGGTGGTGGTCTGAGTTTCGAAGAGACAAAGAGCGAGAGAGGAGAAGAAAAACTCGGGTAGCAGGTGGGAAACCTAAACAAAGATGAGCCATCTTTGAATTTTCAGAGAAAGAGCCCACTGAGCAAATAACATAAGTAGTCCAACAAATTCAAAACATACTAAGCAGCTATTCAGTATTCACGACAGAGAGCTGCCATGTGTCGTTTTTTAAGATGCTGTGTTTGAATTTGTATTACCTGTTTTGTCATAAACGACACATCATCCTCAGGAATATGGGCTCTTAACCTTTGAGGCTTTCATCAAAGCAAATAATAGCAAATAATGGTTTTCGCAAAAAAGAAAATCAAAGTAATGATGGGCGTTTATCTTTACAGTTAACGGAGATGGAAGAGTTCTTGTGGGCTGTGTAAAACGGCTTTTATAAGCCCATAATATTATATCAGTAGGCTAGTGATGTTTTAGAACCACCGTTAGAAGGCGTCAGTCAATTTACAAACGACCGTAAAAAGTCAAGAGAAAATTGTTTGTGGTTTTTGAATTGTTTTTTTGGTTTTAGTTTTTCTAAAAGCCATTTTTTTGACAATCAAGTTTTTAGATAAATAGATTCCCTGCAATTTAGGGAAACTGGTTTTTTCCTCTGTTCTAAAACTCGGCCGCCTAGCCGATTCAGCGGCCGAGTAAACGCTCAACGGTAACCAAGCGTAGCGGTTTGTAGCTATGCGGTTCAGGTCTGATTTTTTTTTTTGAATTTTTGTTCATTTTGACCTAGAAATCGAATAATATCTCTAATATTAATGAAATATTAGCAAAAACAAGAAGAAAACCAATGAAAATTGCTTCTAAAACCGTTAAAGTATCGAGCTTTTGGGCCTGAAACTGCAGAAAACCAGAAACGAAGGAGGAAGACAAAAAATAAATGACATGTTTGCCCTTCATTAAAGAAAAAATTGTAAAAAAGGGAAAAAGACTCACCCTCTAAGCGTCGAACCTGGGTTATCGAGTTCAATTAGGGATACTAAACCATGCCATGTTTACTTTACAACATAGTCGTTGAAATATGCTGTATATAACAAAAACAACGCGCCGATTAATTGGCCGCTTTATTTCGGATTTAAGATTCGGCTCTAGGCTTTACCCAACCGTACGCGTTACGCATAGCGAGTTTCTGAACATGGATTTTTCAAATAACTGTCTTTTCCAAAGAAAAACCAAAATCCAAGTTTTTGTGGTTTTTATCAAAACCTAACGATAGTTTTCAATTTTTTTTCTTTTCAACTAATGTTTTGCCATATTTATGTATTAATACATGTTAAATAAATAAAACAATAACTACTACAAGCAAATCAGATTTAGTAAAAAAGCATTTGTTTAATAATATATAATACAAAAATAATATATACTAAGAACATTTCTAAAACTTTTCAATAAAATAAAATTAATTTATTAAAGTTTACATGTTTTGTGCTATTATTTATTGAAAATTTCTGATATATTCTTTTAGTAATTTATGTTTGTTTAAAATAATAAATGTTTCAGCTAAAACTTCTTAAAACTAACATAAAAAATAAAAGATAACGGGGGTGATTGGTTGGTCTGTAATTGTAGAAAATTTACTTTAGAATTTAGCCTGTAGGATTTTTTGATTTAGCTTTCAGAGATGTAGCTTTAAAATTTCCTACAGTCAAAAAGATGATGCTTTAGAAAATAAGACTTTTATAGCTATTTTTTTTTGTTTTTTGGCTGTAGCTTTAATTTTTTGGTTGTACCTTTAAAAACTAATATAAAGTATGATATGTGGTTTTTAAGGATGTAGATAAAAATTAAAGTTAAAGTCACTTGGTACAGTCTAACCAATCACCCCCGTTTCGTTAATCAAATTTTTGAAAAAACTTAATTTTTTTTAAAAAAACCAGAATTTAGAAACTAAACAAATCTAAAATCAAATATAAAAATCCAGAATAAATATTTTATTTTTCAGAATAAACATTTTTTTTAGAATAAACATTTTAATCTTAAAATTTTATTAATTTTAAACGAAAAACTAGAAACTGAAAACTAAAATCTAAAACAAATTTCGAAAAGCTAAAATCTACTGCAAAATAAAAAAATTAGTAATTATTAAAAAATTAGAAAAATGAACGAGAGCGATTGCGAAAAAAGGCGATTTCCCCAAAGATTGCAACTTTACAATTGCGTCTTTTCCTATCTCTCCCCGGAGAGTTTGTGTCGTCAGTGATGATCGACGGTTATGTCCACATTGGATTAACGGTCTAGCGGTTACAGATTCCATAACCGCCAACTCTGTTTCTCTATATAAGTGGTTCTTGTCTCTGTTTTCAAACCAGAGTAAGGGAATCTTTCCTTTGTTCATCTTAATAATGACTGATCGAGTTCGAAAACAGTTACAAGATATTACTCTAGGGATAGAGGACGATGTTGTCGATCTTCCTCTAGACTTAGTCGCAGAAGCAGAAGAAGAAACCCGGTTTGCTTTGATCGGGAAACCTTTGAACCCGAGAAAATAGAACATTCGGGCAATGATGTCTCCTCTCTGTTTTGCGACGTGGACCTTGGTCTTTTAATGAATGGATGGTGTCCTTACAACGGTGTTTTCCAAACCAAACTGATGAAGATTTGAACTACATGACTTTCTGGATTCAAGTTCGAGGAATTCCGCACCAGTATCTCACGCAAAGGATGGTGATACACATTGGTCACGAACTAGGGGACTACATTGAAACAGATTTTCAATCCGAAGGCACCCACAATGTTGATTATGTAAGAATCCGTTTACTTTGGAACGTTAATACTCCTTTACGTTTTCAAAGAATGTTCAGGTTTGGAGATCAAACTGCGGTACTCAAAATTCGCTATGAGAAGCTTCGTGGTTTCTGCAACATTTGTGGTTTCATGTCTCACGACTCAACCGAATGTCCTCAAAACAACCCCAATGACGAGGAGGCTCCCCATGATGATAATGATGATGATGATAATGCAGATGAAGGTCCTCCTCCTGGTTTCTCTACCCCAGAACATCACGACCCGGTGGATCCTGTTATCCCACCAAGTGATAATCAACATGACGGTGCTAATCATGACTCCACTCCATCTAAGAAGCGAAAAACAGAGTCCTCTGTTCCTATGGTGGAGTTATACCCTTTGTGCTATGAAACACGACAAGGTATGATTTATGAGGAGGTTACTGAACAAGTCTTGAAGAGGATGAGAAGGCAGGCAGAAACATGTGAAGGCAGACAATGGTTCCAAGCAGTGCATGATCAGGAGGCAAGTTCTTCTCGTGCTTCTCCTCAGGGTCCTCACAAAACAAACGATCGAGAGGGTACAGTGGGCCACAAGCCACCGGCGTCAGGATGAATACAGCCTTTTGGAACTGTCGAGGCTTAAAAGGGGCCTTGACAGTTCGACGCCTAAAAGGGATTAAGGCAACTTTTGCCCCGGACGTACTCTTTTTGATCGAGACAAAGAACTCTGATGATACAATTCGTGATGTGTGTTCACAACTGGGATATGATTATGTACGGTGTGTCTCTCCTAGGGGAATAGGGGGTGGGTTAGCGTTACTTTGGAACAAGGATGTTGATATTGTCATTAACGCTATGGACGAACGTATGTTTGATTGTGTTATAAATAATAAGAATGGTATTATGTATTTCACGTGTGTGTATGGCCATCCAATTCGTGCTTTACGCCAACATCTTTTGGAAAAATTACAGAGAATAGCAACAACTCGTAAAGGACCTTGGTTGCTTTGTGGAGATTTCAATGAAATTTTAAAACCTGAGGAAAAGATTGGGGGTCCCGCCCGTGAACCATGGAGCATGATGGATTTTAACTTAATGACAAAGGTTTGTCGTTTACAGGATTTACCTTACAGTGGCAACAATATGACTTGGGCTGGTAATCGGAAAGGTCATAAAGTCCAAAGTTGGTTAGATAGAGGTTTTGGGAATGATGAATTCAGAGCGTTGTATCATGCTTCACGTGTTATCTATTTGGAGATGATTGAATCAGACCATCGACCTGCAATCATCCAGATACGGAAAACAACAGATTTTGGAAGAAAAGTTTTTGTTTTATATATTTTAAAGAAGTTATCATCGATGGTTGGAACTCTACAATACCAGGACAACACGTTTCAGTTTCTGACCGTATACGCAAGTGTCGTCATGCTATTTCTCAGTGGAAAAAAGCAAACAATACTAATTCTGCTAAACGTATTAAAGCATTGACGGCGCTTATTGATGAAGCCCATTCTGATCATCTTTGTCCTCTCCGTGAAATACATAACTTACGTAAGGAACTACTGCAAGCGTATAAAGATGAGGAAGCTTTTTGGAGAAATAAGAGTCGCATTCAGTGGTTGACCTATGGTGATCGCAATATACGTTTTTTCCATGCTTCTACAAAAAATAGAAGAGCAAAAAATAAGATTTTGAGTATTCAAAATAATCTTGGTGAAGAAGTTTTTGGTAATAAGGAGATCTCAAAAGAGGCACTTCGTTATTTCTCTGAAATTTTTACTTCCTCCTTGCAAGGAAACATTCAGGACAGTCTTGGGAACATCAATCGTGTGGTTTCTGATGAATGCAATGCCTATCTCTCTCGGGACGTTACCGCAGAAGAAGTTCGAATAAGTGTTTTCTCTATTGGCGCAACACGAGCCCCGGGCCCCGATGGTCTTACAGCTAGCTTCTATCAGACATATTGGGATATTGTTGGTCCTGCTGTAGTAGAAGAGGTACGACATTTCTTCAATACTGGAGAATTCTATTCCGAATTGAATCACACAAACTTGTGTCTGATTCCTAAGATTACAAATCCGATCACAATGAAAGATTTTAGGCCGATTGCACTTTGTAATGTAATGTATAAAATTATTTCAAAAATTTTGTCATTATGTATGAAGTCAATCTTACATTTTGTGATCTCTGAGAACCAATCGGGCTTTATACCAGGAAGACATATCACTGATAATGTCTTTCTCGCTCATGAGGTTGTCCATTCTTTAAAGGTCCGGAAACGTATCTCGGAGAACTACAATTCAAAAAAACAATATTCAAAAGAATAGTTATATACTTAATATCCGGAAACGTATCTCGGAGAACTACATGGCAGTCAAAACGGATGTTAGTAAAGCTTATGACCGAATTGAATGGCAATTTTTAGAAGAAGTGATGCGCAAGAAAGGTTTCTGTGAAAAATGGATCATGCTTATAATGAAGTGTGTTACATCGGTTTCTTTTTCGGTCATGGTAAATGGTAGCTCTTATGGTCATATGAATGGAACTCGTGGACTATGTCAGGGTGATCCGCTATCACCAACCTTATTTATCCTCTGCGCAGATGTTTTAAGTTCTTTGATTCAACAGGCGGAACAAAACAATGAAATCCAACCAGTGCGTCTCAGTATTGGAGGTCCTTCAATATCTCATTTATTATTCGCAGATGATTCTCTATTTTTCCTTAAAGCAGATCAGACTAACAGTTCCCGACTTCTTCAGATTTTCAAAGATTATGAAAATATATCTGGTCAGATGATTAATTTGGAGAAATCCTCTACTACTTTTGGTACTAAGGTGTTCCAGCAGATGCGAGATATGATTCAGAACACATTAGGTATCCCAAATATTGGTGGTGGTGGGAAATATTTAGGTCTCCCAGAGCAGTTTGGTCGGAATAAAAAAGCAATGTTCATATATGTCACAGATAGTGTTAATGGGAAGGTAAATGGTTGACAAAATAGATATCTCAATATGGCTGGAAAATAAATTTTGATAAAATCAGTCGCACTTGGCATGCCGGTTTACTCTATGATTGCTTCAAGTTACCTGTTGAGTTGTGTAACGAGATTGATGGAATTCTTTCACGCTTCTGGTGGGGATCGACAGAGACAAATAGAAAAATGTCTTGGCTATCTTGGAAACGGTTGTCCAAATCTAAACAGAGTGGAGGATTAGGGTTCCGTAATCTACAAAGTTTTAATCAAGCTGTACTTGCGAACCAAGTCTCGAAAATTAATCAACGACCAAATAGTCTTGTTTACCGTGTCCTGAAACACCGATATTTTAAAAAAACTACTATGTGGAAGGCTAAGCGCGGTTATCAGAGCTCCTATGGTTGGTAGTCTTTATTACATGGACGGGATCTTTTGGAGCAAGGCATGCAATATAGTATTGGAAGTGGAGATACAACAATTATATCAGATACATGGCTCCCAACAACTCCTCCCCGAGCCCCACGTTTACTTCCCTACACAAACCCTCAGTTAAGTGTCAAGACCCTTATTGACCCAATTTCAAATCAGTGGGACTTGGAAGTCATTCGTGATCTGATTGAACAGACTGATATACCTCTCATCCAGAAAGTTTATTTACCCTATCAACCAGCCATTGATGGCATTATCTGGCCTTATACGCCCGATGGGAATTATTCTGTCAAGTCTGGCTATCATTATATAACTACAACTCAAGATGCAGAGATTGTTCCACCACCACTTGCTTCTTCTCATGCCTTAACAAAAAAGATCTGGTCAGCACCGATCCCTCCGAAACTTAAACATTTCTTCTGGAAAATTGGTTCAAGAATTGTAGCGGTTAAAGAAAATCTTCTTCATCAGCACATTCCAGTTGATCCTACTTGTCCAAGATGCTGTGATAACAATGAATCGAGTGATCATGCTTTCTTCACTTGCCTTTTCTCACAACAAGTCTGGCGTCTCTCAGGTTCACCAGTTTCTTTAACCACGGCCAATGACTCTCTTTTGAATAAGTTGGAAACTATTTTCTCCTTTGCATCAAATAATAATCTCCCAGATGAGCAAAAATTATTACCATTCTGGGTGGTTTGGAGATTATGAAAAAGTAGGAATGATCTACTGTTCAACAAAATTCAATATACAGCGGATGAAGTTATCTCCAAAGCCCGGACAGATTTAAAGGAATGGTTTGATTCTACAGTTTCATCGCAAATAACTAATTCTACGCAAATAACCCGATTTGGAAACATTCGGTCTCATTGGTCTCCACCCCCTTCAGGTTGGGTCAAATGTAACTACGACGCTGCTCACCGTGAAGGTCCTCACGACTCTGGAATGGGTTGGTTAATCCGTAATAAACATGGTACTCTTTTAGAAGCTGGAATGGGAAAATTTGAAGGACGATCAACAGTTATGGAGTCGGAATTGTCTGCACTGATTTGGTCAATGCAAGCATGCTCTTCGTTAGGTTATAGGAACGTCATATTCGAAGGAGATAATCTCAGTATCCTTAAATACATAAAAGGGAAAGCCTACAGTTCCCATTGTCAACACTTGGTCAACTCAGTCATTGCATGGAAGTCTCGATTTCTCTCAACATCATCATATATGCATGTTCATCGTCAAATAATGGTTGTGCTGACTTACTAGCAAAAAAATATATTATTTCTCCGACTGATTGGAGTTTGTTCCAATCTTGTCCAGATTTTTTGTACAACAATATTTGTGCTGACAATAATTAATAAAATTTTTTAGCCGGAAAAAAAAAAAAAAAAAAATTAGTAAAAGATCATCACGTAAGTCCTCCACGCTGGCAGAACCTCTCGCACTGGGCCCACCAAATGCTATATATATATATAGTCACCATGTTCGAGTTAGATTTAAGCCCATCTTTGTTTTATAACACGGAAGAATGCTATCGCATCCAGAAGAGTTGCGATCGTAGAGAAAGGAAGAGCGGTTATGGTAATCACGACGTCATCCTCTACGATTCTCATCGGAGAAGAAGGCGTAGAGATCCGTCCATCAGAGGAGAGTACACCAACACATTCTCATCGACGGCGTTGGAGCACCCCGATTGAATCCGGCGTCGAATCTCTCGACGAGAGGCTCACCTTCAGATCTCTGACGGATCACGAGGGAACGGATCACCGAGGTGCTGACGATTTTTATCTAGGCGGCGAAATATCGGCGTGGGGACCGTTTGGACCGCCGTTACTGAAGGAGTCGAGACCAATTGCGCCGCCGCAGATGCCACTTCCGAAGAGGACGGAAGCGGTTGTAGAACTGAGGAGAGAGAGAAGCGTGACGAGGAAGCGAGATCTGCCGCCATATCTGACGACGCTTGATTGTAACGGACGGCCGAGATTTCATCATAGGAGGGTGAGAAGCGAAGGGCGGTTGGAGATTGCCAGCGTGGCAGTGAGTATACCGGAGATCGTTAGCGTACGTGGAAGAGAAGGACTCAGAATCGGAACAGTGAGAATCAGTCAAGATGAAGGCGAACATAATCACTGATATTTTTGCTAATTTCGCGGGGATTGATAGTTGTCTAATTTTGTTTAACATTAGGCCCATTTTAAATGCTTAAATACTGGGTCGGAAAGCCCAAAACCATTAGCTTGTTCAACAATTAAAAAACTTGTAAGATGACGTGTCAGACGTAGATTTGTCTGTCACTGTTGATATCGTTTAGCACGGGCCGTGGGATTAGCAGTGTCCGCAGGAAGGGTTTTTTGAGAGAGTCAGAGAAAGGGACTTTTTGGTGTTGGGAAAAGAAAAGGAAAATAATAAAAAGGAAGCTGAAGACTTTTCTCTCATCTTACCAAATAAGCAGATGGAGGAGGAAGAGCTCGGTAACGCAGTGACACCAAGAGCCAAGGTTAGTGTTTTCTTTTCGTTCACAGATGCGAATGTTTTTGCCAAAGTGCACGCATTTTTGCATGTTTTCATCATCTCCGGGGTTCTCAGATCTCCTTTTGTAGCTTCTAGGTTTCAGTTTTAGGTGCTCGAGACACATAAAAGTTGTGAGCTTTTGTAGTAATTACTTGTCGTTTAGTCTTCAAGAGCACTCTCTTGGAAGTAACTTGTTGTTGGGGTTTCCTTTTCGAATAGTGGTCACTCTCTTTGATGTTTTTCTTGATTAAAAGCTGTCTTGTTTACTCTGATACCTGCTGAACTAGTTTTCAGCTTGTTTATCTATTTGTACGCTCACTGTCTGAGGCTACATTGCAGAAAGACGTTGCTCCAGGGAGGGTGGTCGATACCTATGCGGCACAATGCGATACTTGTCACAAGTGGAGAGTGATTGATAGCCAGGAGGAGTACGAGGACATCAGGAGTAGAGTGCTGGAGGACCCTTTTACCTGCGATAAGAAGAAACAAGTCTCTTGCGAAGACCCTGCTGATCTTGACTATGATTCCTCTCGAACCTGGGTCATCGACAAGCCTGGTATCCCCAAAACTCCCAAAGGTTTCAAGAGGAGCCTTGTCCTCAGAAAAGACTACTCCAAGATGGATACTTACTACATTACTCCAGCTGGTAAGAAGCTGAGGAGTCGCAATGAAGTCGCATCCTTCATCGAAACCAATCCAGAGTTCAAGGATGCACCGCTTCGAGACTTCACTTTCACTGTCCCAAAGGTCATGGAAGACACTTGTCCTCCTGATGCTAAGCTTGCCTCTCCTGCTGTTACTACTACTGATGATGTTTCAGAGAAGAGCTTCAAACCCAATCCATTCAAAGGATAGTTTTTTTTGTAGATTTGCTTTTCTTTCTTGTGAAC
The DNA here is from genome assembly GCF_000695525.1 of Brassica oleracea var. oleracea. Taxonomy (NCBI): domain Eukaryota; kingdom Viridiplantae; phylum Streptophyta; class Magnoliopsida; order Brassicales; family Brassicaceae; genus Brassica; species Brassica oleracea. The sequence continues at coordinate 24,481,857 of NC_027751.1, read as the reverse complement.
AAGCTCTCTGCTCTCTCTCTCTCTCTCTAATAACGCTAGTAGTTTTTAGAGGCAAAACAAAATGTTAATACTTTTTAGTTTTATTTGGATCGTTGTTACACAATAGCATTTATCACTAGCTAGAGATTCTATTTCTCAAGTAGAACTAAGCCAACAGCTCCGGGAGTACTCTCCTGGCAAACCCTGGTGCATCTTACAATGAGCGGTTTCTCTTGAAGGATGCTGCATGAGGACTCGCAGATTACCTCGTTGTCCATGATCTTCTTCCCAACCATGGGCTTTAAGCATTGGGATATGCATCTTTTAAGGGGTGTGTAAGGAGAAGTGCATTTTCTGTTGCATTTTGTCTGTAAAGGCCCATAACTTCTTCCTACTTCTTGCTTCTCTGTGGCCGCCATCGTCTCTTTTGTGGTACGAGGGCAAGCCGTCACGCAGCGTTGATAGATGCCTTCTCCATCTTCTAAAAAGAGTTCCTCTTGGTCCATCATCATCATCTTTTTGTCACACCTATCTTCACACTCTTTCATGTTGTGGAGATCATGTTTGCATTGGTTCTTACACTGAGATATCACCAGCAGATCTTCTGTTGCACTTGACAACACCAGAAAACCCCAAAACGTAAAGCTGACTACTAACTTCGATTGTTTTGGTCTCATGCCTCTACTCATCATGGCTACAACTCTACAAGACTATTGGTTACTCTGTTAATATTTGTGTTATATTCAGAGCCGGTCTTAGAAAGCGGTAGACTAGAAGCAAAAGAAAATTTTAGCCTATTAATTACAAATCAAAAAGGTTAATGTCAAAAGACGTAGAGGAAACATTTCGAACCCGTTACCTTTAATAGTGTAAGGTTATTGAATAGCCAATTTAGCTAGAGAAACTTTTGACAAAATGCGGCTGGTTTTGTACTTATTATTTGGCGGCCGGAAGTATGAGTTTGGCCCGTTTCTACTCAGGGCCGGCTCTGGTTATATTATATAGAGGTTGGGGAAGGGGTCTATAACATGCAAGATATCTACGGGTGTTGTGGGTACGTGTAGATAAAGATTCGCTTACCATCCACTTGTTCATCATGCTTCACCCATATGCATTCCTAGGGATGTTAACATGGGTAATTTACCCATGGGTTTACCCAAACCCACTAATAATGGGTTGGATTTTTACCGATCTAAGATTAATTGGGTCAACATGGGCATTAATTTTAAAACTCATATTTATGTTGGGTAAATACAAAAAGGTAATGGTGTACCTATGAGTTTTTAATTATATATATAGAGTGTGACTGGTGACAAAGGGAATGAGGAGAAACACTATGTTCCTTAACATTCCTTAAACTTTTTACCATTCACGAGAAATATATTTTCCTTTTTCATTCCTCTTCGTTTCTTTATTTGTAGAGAATTATAGAACAAATCAATTTTTCATTAATTTTGATAAGGAACCATCATTCCTCATCATTCCTAAAATTTTATTCCTAGGGTCCGACTGGTGACCATCCGGGAAACAAGATGAACGAATAAAAAAGGAATGTACGGGAATAAAATACCAGGAATGAAAAGGAATGGTTATTCCTTATCAAATTTGACAAGGAATAATTTTGTTTTTTAATTCTCTACAAAAAAGGGAATGAAAGGGAATGAGAGGAAATTATTATTCCTTGTGAATGGTAATTTTTTTTAGGAACGTTAGGGAATGCATTATTCCTCGTCGTTCCATGGTCACCATTCATACCCCTACTCATTCATTTCCTATCCGTTCCTATTGTTCTCATGATGGTTACCAGTCACATCCATAGATTTTCACCATTTTAATTAAATTATATAAAATTTGCAAAAACGTTTTTTTCCGTCATAGCCAAAAATGAATTTTTCCGCCGAAACCGTAAAAATAAATTTTCTCACAGAAACCAAAAACGAGTTTTCCCGCTGAAACCGAAAAACCGAGTTTTTCTGCCGAAACCACAAAACCGAATTTTCCCGCCAAAACCATAAAACTATGTTTCCCGCTAAAACCGCAAAACCGAGTTTTCCCGCAAAAACCGCAAAACTGAATTTTCCCGCCAAAACCGTATAACCGAGTTTTTCCGCTAAAATCGCAAAAATAGAGTTTTCCGATTGAAAACCGCAAAATCGAGTTTTTCCGCCAAACCCGCAAAAGGTGTTTTCCCGCCGATACCGTAAAACCCAATTTTTCCGCCAAAACCGCAAAAAAAAAAACGATTTTTCCCGCCGAAACCGAAAAGCCGAGTCTCCCGCCAAAACCAAAAAATCGAGTTTTCCCGCCAAAACCGCAAGACCGAGTTTTCCCGTCAAAATCAAAAACGAGTTTTCTGCCAAAACCGCAAAACCGAGTTTTCCTACCAAAACCGCAAAACTAAATTTTCTCGCAAAACCGAGTTTTTCCGCCAAAATCGCAAAAAGATTGTACCTGCCAAAATCGAAAACGGGGTTCCCGCCAAAATCTAACAAATTTTCCCGCCAAAACCGTAAAAACAAGTTTTTCCGCCAAAACCGCAAAACCAAGTTTTCCCGCCAAAACCAGAAAGATTATTTTTCCCGCAAACCGCAAAAATGAGTTTTCCCACCAAAACAACAAAAACAAATTTACCGACCAAAAACCGCAAAAAGAAAATTTTCCTTTAAAACCACAAAAAGAACTTAACAAGTTTTCTCGTTAAAACCATAAGTGAGTTTTCATGTCAAAACGAGGTTTACTGCTAAAACCGCAAAATGAGTTTTCCGGTTAAAATTGCAAAATAATATTTTTTCCAAAAACCGAGTTTTTTCGCCAAAATCGTAAACGAGTTTTTGCGCTAAAACAAGTTTTCTATAAAATTGCAAAATCTTGTTTATATATTAAAGCTCACATTAATGATACTAATATTTTACATGATCTTCAGAATAAATAAGATAATACTTTGGGTACCCACGGGTAAATCTATACCATATTGGGTTATTTTCTGGGTTTGAATTTCAACTTTAATGTTTCTGGGTTTTTGTAGGTTTGGTATAAACTAGATTGAGTTATTTGTAGGTTGGGCTGGGCTGAGTTATTTTACCATACGTTAACGTCCCTATGCATTCCTGTGTCCAAACCCAACACAAGTCCCAATGATTTTAATATGATCCTTAGATCAAATCATATTCATAGCAGATGCATTGCGCAGTTGGACATCATCAACTAAAACACTGCAACCCTTAGAAAAAAAAGGCAGTATTGTTTACGTAATAATTAATTGAAGAAAAACATGTATAGCAATTTAGTAGACAGTAGTATATATGAGATGTAAAAGAAAAGAAATAGTAGTTGTGGTTTTGATGAAATTTTAGATCATCTCCAATGTATTTTTCTATTTTTTTTTTAAATATGAAAACTCTATAATAGAGATAAATTTGTCTCCAATGTATCCATCTATTTATTCCTCTAAAAAGAAATATTTTTGATATATTTTTTTTTAATTTTACAAATAGTACCTTTTATTTGTGAAAGTTGAAAACTAACCCAATTTAGTGTACATTCATAAAATTATGATATTATTTACATTGAATATTTTTATGGAAACTATTATGTAAATAAAAAATATGATTATATATTTATATAAACAATAAATTTTTACTAAAAAATATTTATTTTGGTTATAATTGTTAAAGTAAAAAGTTAAATGGTCATTTTGTAAATAAAAAAATATGCTTCTATTATAGAGGAATGCTATTTCTTTCTCTAAATATAGAGGTGAAAATAGCAATTTCTATTTTAGAGGAAAAAATAGAGTAGAATTGGAGTGATTTTATCTCTAAATGCTATTATAGAAACAAATATAGAAATGGGTTGGACTCATGGATATTTGTCCCTATATTTTCTCCTGTGAATCATAACCGGTGCTTTCATGTATTATTGGTTTTAAACTTGTAGGCTATATAGTTCTTTCTCGCATCTTGTCAGTAAAATTCTGCACGATCAACCAATTGTATTTAAAAGGCTATTTTACGAATCATTGGTAATTTTTTAACCAATTGTGTTTCAAGTCATGCAACAATGAAACCAATAAAAATAAAAATTGGCCTTGTTCCTATCATCATTGATTACATTCTTTTGATACTTCATATATTAGCTGTATCTTAGTTTGTGTTAATCGTTATATTAATTATTGTATTGGAGCTGTATGGCGAGTGTGAGCTCCTAAGGGCACCTCCAACACTACTTTATTTTCTCTTCTATAATAGAGTTTAGAATAAAAATGCTCCAACGATACTCTATTTTCTACTATATAATAGTGTAAACCTATTTTTTACTTTATATATAGAGTAATTATTTTATTTTTTGTTCATCATTCTATTTTTCACTCTAAAATAGAGTACTATTGGAGCAACATTCAACTCTATTATAGAGTTATTTAGAGAAAAAAATAGAGTAAACCATTGGAAATGGTCTAAATTTCTGTAGCCATACGACTATGCGAGAAGCCATGTTTATGTGCACACACTTTAATATATATAAAATGTCTGTTTATTGTTTACCATCCACTTGTGATCTATATCATGCACACACTTTGTGGTTTAAGGCAAACATGTTGGAAGTAAACTTGAGAGTTAACTTGTAGGTGAAGTTATACTTATCCTAGTTGAGTTAGGATTATGATAAATTAGGTTTTACTAACGTGTTTAGGAAATTTAAGGATTATATAAAGATATATGTTAATGTGTAGCATAACTTATGAGTTTGAGATAAATCATTGTGAGAGCGTAAGTTTTGAGAAAGTTTTTTAAGCTAATAAGAGTTGAGTATTCTTATTGATCTTATTGAGTTCATACATTGAGGTTTGAACAATATTTGGTATCAAAGCAAAACCATGGGAGATATAATAACCAGTTCGAGTACGATCGCAAAGAAAGATGGAGGCTCATCATCCATCAATTGTCCAATGCTCACCTCCAGCAACTATACCGTGTGGGCAATCCGTATGAAAACCCTCCTCAAAATACATAAGGCGTGGGATGTGATCGAGAAAGAAACAGATGAGACGGACAAGAATGATATGGCTGTTGCACTGATATTTCAATCGATCCCTGAAGCACTCATACTGCAAGTTGGCGACTTGGATAATGTGAAGAAAGTGTGGGAAGCTATCAAGTCGAGGCATATGGGAGCCGACAGAGTTAAAGAAGCCCGGTTACAAACCCTAATCGCTGAATTTGAAAGATTAAAGATGAAGGAATCAGATACAATTGATAACTTCGTGGGAAAATTATCAGAGATCACATCAAAATCAGCTGCATTAGGATAGAATATTGAAGAAACAAAATTGGTTAAAAAAATTCTCCAAAGCCTTCCTCGAAAGAAGTTTATACACATAGTAGCTTTGCTGGAACATGTATTGGATCTTAAAACAACAAGCTTCGAAGACATAATTGGACGTCTAAAAGCTTATGAAGAAAGAGTAAAGAACAAACAAGACAAAAGCACCGACGATCAGACAAACTAATGTATGCCAACATGGAATCCTCGCAACAAAATTCAAACCGAGAAGGATATGGTGATTATCAAAACAGGGGGAGAGGAGGAAGATTCTATGGCATAGGACGTGGTCGAGGACGATCATATAGAGATATGGATATGTCAAAGATTACTTGTTTCAGGTGCGATAAGAATGGTCACTTCGCAACAAGATGTTCGGATCGTCTCCTAAAACTACAAGAGACATACGAGAACCACAAAGAAGATGAGACTCATGAAGCCGAGGGGTTATTGATGCATGAAGTAGTCTATTTAAACAAGAAGAACATCAAGCCTGAAGAGTTTGAAGTAAGCCGCAACGGAGAAAACCTATGGTACCTAGACAATGGAGCTAGTAACCATATGACTGGGAATCGTAGCTACTTTAAAACGCTTGATGAAACAATCACAGGAAAGGTGCGATTTGGCGACGATTCTCGTATTGATATTAAGGGAAAGGGTTCGATTCTTTTTGTAGGCAATGATGGAGATCGGAAAACATTAGCTGATGTATATTTCATCCAGGAACTACGAAGCAACATCATCAGTCTTGGACAAGCAACTGAGTCCGGATGTGACGTTAGGATGAGAGAAGATTATCTCACATTACATGACAAAGATGGGGTTTCAATCACCAAAGCCAAGAGAGCAAGAAATCGACTATACAAAGTAACTATGGAGATCGTAGATAATAAGTGTCTACAATTAATTGCTGGTGGCGATTCAACGTTATGGCACGCGAGACTTGGTCACATAGGAGCAGAAACGCTAAAGGCAATGGTAAGAAAGGATCTTGTGATCGGCATGACAAAGATCTCGGTTGAGAAAGAGACGTGTGTTTCATGTATGTATGGCAAACAAACGAGACGGTCATTCCTGCAGGCAAGCACATATCAAGCTGAAGAGATACTAGGCCTCGTACATGGAGACCTATGTGGTCCTATCTCACCACCCACTGCAACTCTTTTACGATATATCTTTGTCTTGATCGATGATCATTCTCGATACATTTGGTCTATACTCTTAGAAGACAAAGGAGAAGCATTCGAGAAATTTAAGTTGTTCAAGACAAAAGTCGTAAGTAAGACAAGAGCATCAACCAAAACATTCAGAACCGATAGAGGAGGGGAATTCACATCTAACAAATTCAACGGGTTCTGCGAGACATCAGGGATATTAAGACATCTAACCGCCCCATATACACCTCAACAAAATGGCGTACTAGAAAGACAGAACAGAACACTCATGGAGATGACAAGAAGCTTGATAAAACACATGAATATGCCTAACTATCATTGGGGAGAAGCGGTGAGACACGCCACATATCTTATTATTCGTGTATCAACTCGTGTACTCACGTCACATACACCATACGAAGTATTCAAGAAACGGAAGCCAAGTATTTCTCATCTACGGGTCTTCGGGTGTGTTTGTTACGCAAAAGTGGATACACCACATATCAAGAAACTTGATGACCGGTCTCGATCACTAGTGCATCTTGGAACCGAACCAGGTTCAAAGGCGTAAAGACTCTTGATCCTACACATCGAAGAATAGTTGTTAGCAGAGATGTAAACTTCGACGAGAAAAAGAGTTGGAAGTGGAACCTACAGAGTGTCGAGACGGTAGAAGAGCAACCTGGAATGTTCAAGGTAGCTCTAGGAGAATATGGGAACAATGGTATAAGAGAAGAAGATACAGAGATAGAAGAAAATCATGGCAATTTCAACGAAGAGCATGATGAAGAACCCGACCATGATCCAGCTATTACCGAGCAGAGCAATGATCATGACGTTGCACTGAATGTCTGAGAGAATCACAAAGCGTCCAAGCTACTTATACGATTATGTATAAATTGTCGAAGAAGAATACGAGTATCTCTTACTCTTAGTAGAAGAAGAACCATGGGATATTAACGAAGCATTGAAAGATAAGATATGAAGGGATGCATGTGAGGATGAAATCACATCAATTATCAAAAACAATACATGGACGCTAGTATCTTCCTACAGAAGCAAAGGCAATCGGATTAAAGTGGATCTTTAAAATCAAATGCAATGCCGATGGAACCATAAACAAACACAAGTCAAGACTTGTAGCTAAAGGATACATTCAAAGGTATGGAATTGATTTCGAAGAAGTCTTTGCACCTGTAGCAAGGATAGAAACGGTGAGATTCATCATAGCACTGGTTGCATCCAATGGTTGGGAAGTGCATCATTCAGACGTAAAAACAGCGTTCCTTCATGGTGAACTAAAGGAGACAGTAAATGTTACACAACCAGAGGGGTTTGAAGTTCAAGGAAGTGAAGACAAAGTATACAAACTACACAAAGCTTTGTATGGTCTCAAACAAGCTCCTAGGGCTTGTAACGAGAAGTTAAACAAAGTTCTTCAAGCTCTTAAGTTTGTCTGGTGCCACAAGAAACCTTCTCTCTATCGGAAGCATGAAGACGAGCATATACTACTAGTAGCCGTGTATGTAGACGACCTACTCATCACCGGATCAAGTCTTGAGAAGATTCTAGCGTTCAAGTCAAGTATGGCCGAGAAATTTGAGATGAGTGATCTAGGAAGATTACTTATTATCTAGGGATTGAGGTGACACAATGCAAAGAAGGGATTATGCTAAAACATGATAGATACGCGAAAAAACTCTTGGATGAAGCCGGCATGAACGAATGTAACACGGTACAAGCCCCGATGGAGTTTGGACTTAAACTATCCAAGTCTAGCAATGAAGAGGATAGTAATGAGAAGGACTATAGGCGAATGATAGGATGTCTCAGATACATACTGCATACGCGTCCTGATCTTTCGTTCGCTGTCGGAATCTCAAGCCGCTATATGCACAATCCAAAGAGATCACACTCAACAGTGCTGAAGCAGATATTGCGATATCTAAGAGGAACACTGAGCTATGGATTGTTCTTTAAACGAATGGGGAAGTCAGAGCTTGTAGGGTACAGCGATAGTAGCCACAACATATACGAAGATGATGGACGAAGCACCACTGGTCATGTTTTCTATCTCAATTCATGTCCATTTAGTTGGTGTTCTAAAAAACAAGAGACAGTGGCTTTGTCATCATGTGAAGCTGAATTCATGGCTGCTACTGAAGCTGCAAAACAAGCTATATGGCTACAAGAGATACTAGAGGAAGTCACCGGAGAATCCTGCGGAAGAGTCATGATCAAAATCGATAATAAGTCTGCAATTTCTCTCACAAAAACCCCGGTTTTCCATGGTAGAAGCAAGCATATACATAAGCGGTATCACTTCATCAGAGAGTGTGTAGAAAATGGACAAGTTGACGTGCAACATGTACCCGACAATGAGCAAAAGACGAATATCTTAACTAAAGCATTGAGCAGAATCAAATTCAAGGAGATGAGAGAACTTATTGGAGTTCAAGACTTATGAGAAGCTAACTTCAAGATTAAAGGAGAGAATGTTGGAAGTAAACTTGAGAGTTAACTTGCAGGTCAAGTTATATTTATCCTAGATGAGTTAGGATTAGGATAAATTAGGTTTTACTAATGTGTTTAGGAAATTTAAGGATATATATAAGGAGATGCTATTATGAGTCTGATAAGCTTAAGTTTTGAGAAAGTTTCTTAAGCTAATAAGAGTTGAGTATTCTTATTGATCTTATTGAGTTCATACATTCATACATTGAGGTTTGAACAATAAAACAAACCCTTTATATATATATATATACATATATATGCCCTATTAGTTTATCCGATTAGTTTGGAAAGAACACACTAAGTAATACATAGTAGATTGATATTGCATTGATCTGGATTTGATTGCCTTTCGACTAATACCATGAATAGCTAGACTGTTTGTTATTTGACTACCATGTCAATTGTATGAGCCGAAACCAAAACTGGCCAATTAGCAATAACTTTGTTCTAGGAAAAATATGGCAAACAAACCTAGATGATACTCAACTTTTGATTCTTCTTTTCAACAAAGTAAATTTCAAATAAACTGGCAAAGTATTTGTTTTCGTAAAGTAAATTTTCAAATAAACTGGCAATAGTACATAGTCAGAATACACACGTATACGAATGAGTAGATAGACTATTTATCAAGAATAAATACAGTATTTGTTTTCGTAAAGTAAAAAAAAAATGAATTTATGGATAACAACAGCATATTATATGAGTACCACCAGTGTGTATCTCTGGTTCTAAGGAGAGAGGCTAAAGCCTTTTTCTCATCATCTCGAGTCTACTCTGAATGAAAGCATCTGATTTCTTATCAATATCAATCGAAACTGGCTTTGGTTGTGATCTTCTCCTCACATCTTCAGGCTTAGCTACCACCACCGCAGCATGAGGTCGCACAAAGCTAGCTTCACTCGCTACGCTCTTCACGTCACTACCACCATTGACCAGCATGATCACCCTCTCTCTCTCTGATCTAGAGCTAGTATTGATGGCATTAGCAGCGTTATCTTCTCTTTCCTTGAAGTGGATTGTGATATCCGAATTTGATCCCTTCTTGATCAGTTTCTTCTTCACAGACTTTTCTTCCTTCTGACCCGACATGAGTTTAACCACCACGTACCTTATCAGCCGGCAACAAACCCCACTGTTTTCATCACCAGTCTCTCTTCTCTGCATACTTTCTTGTGTTTACAACCAAAATATATGTTTACGTTGTTGGTTTATATATATATGTAAACAAAACATTAGTGGGAATTAGAGATTTTTTTCCCATTGGCTTTGCTTTGATTCTACGCTTTGGAGAAAATGTGATCGTCTTTGTTTTTTATTTATCAGAAAAAGAAAAAAAAGAGAAAACAGAATTTATCTAGTTTCTTCTTCATACACTCTCGTGTTTGGTTAGCTTTATGTAAAAAAGCAAATAGCTTTGTGCAAGTTTTTCTTCCATTTGAGCTGGAGATTCGCTTCTTTTGTTGGTTGAGTGGGACGGAAACTAGAAAATATTCTTCTTATCTACTCGGGACTTTGTGATCTCTAATAGTACTTCTACACTATTATTTCACTTTTGTTATTGTCACGTTTCTTGTGAATCACGTGTGTTACCAAGAGTCTAGAAACAACAAAAGATGTTGCCATTGGAAAACGTAAGCCCCGTTCTGTTAAATCCTGTTAAGGACTCCAGTGAATAACGGTTGTGTTAACACAACGGCCATGGTATCGTTCGGAGGAGAGACCACATAAGCTCCTCCACACACGCGTCTCAGCCCGAATGTGTCTCTCCAACCGCAAGATTCTCTCGTTACCGAGGCCGCACCTCTGCGGAATAGTGGCCCGGGGACTTTCCTGGGTCGGAGCTTAGACAAGCCCATTTGACCCATTCACTTCGTATCCAATGACATTTGTGACATCTATATCTTCTCAGACATATATACATATGTGTTTTTTTTTTTTTTTTTGAAACACACACATATATATACATATGTGTTATCTACTCAATTCTCGATGTGGGATAGTTAGCATGCTAAAAATATCAATCAGCGGAACCTTTTTGTGTCTTTTCTCACGAAGGAAAATAAAAAAAAAGTTTAAAGACCGCTAATTAGGCCTCGGCGTTTGGGTCTTCGGACCGGGTTCGGACCGGTTCCTTTCGGGTCCGGGTCTTTTCGGATTCTAAATATTTAGATCCAATAGGTACTTAGAAATTTTCGGTTCGGGTTCGGGTCGGTTCTTCTCGGGTCCGGGTCGGTTCGGGTCTATAATTAAAATACCCATAAAATACCCGTAATTTTTTGGGTCCATATCGGGTCCGGGTCGGTTTCGGGTATTTAGAATCTGAAAATGACATGATATACCCAATTCCATTAACTTTAGTTGAATATTTGTCATATATATCTAAAATTTTACAAAACAACTTAAATGAAACTATTAATAATTAAAATAAAACATTTTAAAACTCTAAATTTTATATTTTAAAGCTTTATATTACTTTGAAAATGTTAAAAAAAATAATAACAAATGTTGTTAACAAAAGATATTTCAACTAAAATCATAAAATAATATATATAAAATAGAACACAAAAACATCATAGTTTTAGATATACATGTTTTTAAGTCGGATACAAATCGGTTCTTATCGGGTCGGTTATTTTCGGGTGCGGGTCTATTCGGGTCGGTTCCTTTTTGGTTCCGGTTCTTTCGGGTAAAAAAAATTTAGACCCAAAAAGTACTTATAAATTTTCGGTCCGGTTCCGGGTCGAGTATTTTTGGGTCGGTTCCAGTTCGAATCTTTGGGTCCAGGTTAAAATGCCCAGGCCTACCGCGAATCATTGGATAATTTCAACTAATTGTTTGATGGGTTGAGCCACGCCTATGTTGCAGTGCAACAAAACCCAGTTAGCAAGCTAACTTATTATAAGAACAGATACTACACTTGATCTTTAGCCAAAAGGCCGAGAAAGGTATGAATTGGAAGAGAGAATGGGCTTCTTTATCTATAACAGCACGAAGTGAGCAATGTATTTCTTAATAAGCGATGTGGGACAAAGGATAAGGCAACTTTAAACTTTTAAACGGAAACCTATGTAATGTATTTTCTTGTCAATGTACCTTTTTGTGTGTTGTTCGTTGTTTGCCCATTGATGAGAGAAACTTTGAGCTGGTGATAATTGAAGCTCGATGAGATCAATGTTTCCCAGAATTGACGTTGATTTCTCACAAAGATCATAAAAACGGGCCACAAATTCCATATGGGATTCGGTAAACATTCCACATTTGTTTACACTCTTTCAATTACGTTCTTTTGATGCAAAGATGGTTCTCAAAGTCAAGTACGGACGAGAATCAAAGGATTGTTTGTTGATTGTTGGATGCGAATATTTAGTCCAAATGCGAGAGCTGATGGGTCTTTTATGGTCTTTCAATTGCGGTAAATCTTCAAAATCCGAATTCCTCGTTCCCGGCAGAGAGGACAAGGCTTTCCCAGCAACTTCAAGGCGCATGTTAAGCAGCAGCACATATGACCGCACCTACAAATCCGAACCAAAAAACAAAAGTAATGAATCAAAAATCTACCATGCACTACCAATCAGTGAGTGTAGGGTTTATGTGTATGAGCTTTTTTTTTTTAAAAAAGAAAAAAAGAAAAGAGAAAGCAGTGCTCTTACGGAACAAAAGCGGCGTCACATTTCCGCTCATGGCAGACCACACAACGATCATGTTCATCGCCATCTCTGCTTGTACCATTCTCCAAATCTGGTGATATATATAGTCTGTAAATCAGAGCAAACTCCCAACCATATACAGTAAAAAAATGATTGACACCAAGAAGTAAATGCAAACCTTTACTGGTCACTCGTTCCTCTCTCTTAGCAGCTGCATCAACAAGTTTCTTTCTCTTGGCAGCTGCATCAACAACTCTGCGACAAACACAAGCTGAGGGCTTCAGTTGGAATGAATCATTCATTTGCACTTATCTGCCCTTTTTGGTTCAGCAGCTAAGGCATAATACCTTTTCTTTAACAGTCGCTGCCGCCTTCTCTCTAGAAGATCTCCTGTTTTCACTAGAATATATTTAATCACAGGCTTTGATATCAGAATCACACCAACAATAGCTAAACCCATGGAGGCTTTCTTGAACCTCCTGCCCACCAAAAAAAAAAAGGATATTTTTTAGACTTTTGTCGACATTACAACTTTTTGTATATAAATAGAAGAGATAAGAGACGACCTTGACCACTTTCCCACATTAGAGATGAGCTGATCGAGCGGTACAGGGGAGACGTAGAAAGGCCCTTGATCGGGTTTTTGAATCCTCACATCCCCAACACCATCCTTTATAGTCTATTGTAGGCAGGCAACATCCAAATGAGATTTGAGAAGGTATCTTGGTTCCTGGAACATATAAGAAGACAAGTGAGGCATACCTGACCAACAACGGTAAGGCGTGTACCGACTGGGAGAACACGTTCAACGCGTCTTATTCCAAGCATCTGAAGACAAGAATGGTGTTACTTAAGCAGAGCAAAGAGAGGTGGGAAGGAAGAAAGGAGAGACCTCGAGGCCTCGGAGAAAATCCAAGGTTCCTGAAACGAGGGAAGACGGCTCTGGCTTTTCAAATACTTCACCTCCAGCCGTCAACGCAAAACCTATTCCACTTCGAGCTCCCTCTACGATCACGCGGCCTGTCCCATCGTCCTATCACATAAAAAATGACAGTCTAAAGAGTATACATACACTAAGTCCAGTCTAGTTAAAGCCAGAGCAGGCTTACCAGAAACCAAGGGACTTCCTTACACACGGGGAGCATCAATGCAGTGTCTTGAACCCATGAAAACTTCCAATTACGTTTCAGAAACTGTTGCTCTGCCTAAAATAATCAAAAAAAAATATATATATATATATATATATATATTTTGCTCTCTCAGAGTCCAAAACGATATAAACAAAAGCGTTCTCGTTTTGAAAATGGCAAATCCAATTATCTCACTCAACACATACTGTTTCCTGGAGAATAACACTTAGAATGCCACTGTGCTCACTCTTGATGGGTGTCTCAGAGCCAACTGTTGCTGATACTGCGACGATCGAAGGCAACAACACCGTGCTCTCTGCAAAAAAAAAAAAAAAGAGAGTTGCTTTGAGAACCAACCCCATCGAAGTAAGTGGGAGTGAGACAGAGAGCGAAACAGCATACCCAAATCCTTGAGGTGGTCAACCCTAGTGACCGATTCGAGAAAGTCAACATCCCTGTTGCAGTCAAAGAGCACAAGGACATTTTACACACACTTGTTCTCTGAACAAAAAAAAAAGAAAAAAGGCACCACTATTCATTCATGGAGAAGAAAAATGAAAACCTGGCTGTTCGGCGGCTCAGAAGATAAAGAGCAACGGCGCCTATGCAACATAACCCACTCCAGGGTTCCATCTTCGTCGGAGATATCAACAGATAGATAGCCGATGCCGATCAATGCGGAAAAATGATGTGAAAGAATGAATGAATGAATGAATGAATGAATATATTGTCAATCTCAAACCCCTGAAACTTTTACAAGTATCGAATAAACCCTTGGAACTTTTAATTTGTATCAAATAAACCCCCAATTGATTTATAGTTTAGTCCTCAGGTTAACTTACGCATGTATAATACAGCGCACGTTATACAAGTCCTTTGGAAACTTGCAAACCCTACACCGACCACCGAGAGAGAGCCATTATCAATTTTTCTTTTACCCGAGGCTCCTCCTCCTCCTCTCAATCTTCTCCTCCCTACTGGTTTCGTCTGCGAATCTTCTTCTTCCCCCAAAATCGAATCGATTAGGGGTTTACTAGACCAGTTTTATATATCTAGCATCTCCCTTCCGTCGATTGGGTTCGTCGGATTTTTTCAATGCCTGCTACTTCTTTTCCCGAAGAACCCTAGCCCACTGCTAATCTTCGCCTTCGGTTCTGGCTTCACTTTGAGAGTTTGATTTATCGCTTTTCCCCTGATGGCTCCCAGCCGCAAGAAAGGCGGTGCTAAGGCTGCCGCCGCTGCTTCCGCCCGGCCACAGTGGAAGGTTGGCGATCTCGTGCTTGCCAAAGTCAAAGGCTTTCCTGCTTGGCCTGCCGCGGTTTGTGCCTTCCTTTCTCTTTATTGCTTATGGCCTAACTCTGCAAAAGTTTCATGGTTATATACTTTGGTGTTTGAAGTTTCATGTCTGTGTGTATCCTCTTTGCGCATAGCTAAGCTGAAACTATCGTTTTTTAGTGTCGATTATTGACTGCCTTTTAGCACAATGATTGTATAGATACATAGTTTTGCTTAGCAATTTTCTTAGACTGATACATCTTCTGTAGTTGTGGTGGTCATTTGAACATGAGCAAATTATTATACTTGTTACTAGTCCAATGGTCACAATCCACTATTAGTTGTTTGCCACTTTCCGATTTCTTTTTTCTCTTCTTTTGGATCACTTGCCCGTCTGCTTATTGCTGGATGCAACTGCAGGTTAGCGAACCAGAAAAGTGGGGCTACTCAGCGGATAAGAAGAAAGTACTGGTTCACTTTTTTGGCACACAGCAGATGTGAGTTTTCTTTCATGCCTTTACTATATTGCCTTCGTACATATGTTTTAGTTTCTGCTCATATCTCCCTTTTTGGGTGAATGCTACCTTTTCCTTTCATTAATTTTGCCACACACCATTCGAGCAGATTAGTTCATTTTAGCATGATCCTCATTCGAGGAAATGAAGTTTGGTTCCTCTCTGCCTAGATTAAGAAGTACAAGCTGGTAGCTTCTTTTTGACAGTACACTTTTAAATTCTCTTGTTGAGGCAGGGTATTCTTAATGTGATGTGTTTTACTTGTTTTAGGATCAGAATTATTCCTTGTTCGGAATTCGTTAGGGCTCACTTGAGTTAATGTTACTTTTTTGTTTCTTTCTTCTAACCCATGGTGAGTTTTGCTGGCAACATAGCTTACTTATGCGTTGAGCTTCCATAACGGATGGTTACTTTTGTTATCATTTAACTGTTCTTTACTTATGGGTTGGGCTTCCGTAACGGATGGTGACAGACATCATTTAACTTTTGTTTGCAACATAGCTTACTTAACGGATGGTGACTTTTGTTATCGCTTATCTGTTTTAAGCCTTTTGAATGTTGACTTCTCTGAAAACTGTTTTATCACCTACTTTGCAGATTAGTATCAACATTTAGTGGTTGTTCTTTTTGCTGCATCATTCATTCCCACCGTTATGTGAATTCTGATGTATAATTATTATGAAGAGAGCATTTTAGCACAGCTGCTCGATTATCAAATTAAATTGATTAAGTGAATCAATTTAAGTGTCACAAAAAAAAAAAAAAAAAAAAAAAAAGGAAAAAAAGAGGCGGTTAAGCCCCAA
>NC_027751.1:24450974-24465502 GCF_000695525.1 Brassica oleracea var. oleracea | reverse complement strand
AAAAAAAAAAAAAAAAAAAAAAAAAAAGTGAATCAATTTAAGCTTGTAAGCTGTGTTCACTTTTTGTTCTTCCCTCTGGTTCAGTTAACTGTTCTTTACCCCCCCTCGTTTGCAGTTAGTAATATTTGTTGGTATATGTGCAGAGCTTTCTGCAATCCTGCTGATGTTGAATCATTTACGGAGGAGAAGAAGCAATCGCTTTTGACAAAACGTCATGCAAAAGGTTCAGATTTTGTCCGTGCGGTTAAAGAGATCGCAGAGAGTTACGAGAAGCTGAAACAGCTGGACGAATCTAATGATCCTAAATCTGCTGAAGAAACAACGGTTGGAAGTTCTGGGAATATTATAGAACTGCCTCAGGCCAGCGAAAATCTAATTGGTACAAGACTTGATACACAAATAGAATCATCTAGTCATGGTAGAGATGAAACGACTCTTCTCAGCGAGGACGCTTCAGCTGCTGAACAAATGCTAGCTCTGCGTCATAACAGTCTAGCTCGTAATGGAGCCTGTGATAATGCAGCAGCCAAAGATCTGTGTGAGATAGCTACACATTCTTCAAGGAGAAGAAATGAACGGGCGCGGTCTCAAAAGTGTGCTCCACTGAAATTAGTATTACCGGTTCATCACTCTAAAATCTCGCCAAGCTTGGAATTCGATAGGCTTCAAAGGTCCATTCGTCAATGCAGTGATGGTGGCCACAGTGTAGATGATATAGATGATGGAACTATAGGAAGGAGAAAGAGGATCCGAAGGTCAGATCATTCTGAATCAGATGATGTGGTTTCATCAGTTCAAAAATTGCACGGATCTGATGAAGAAAACGCCTCTGAAATTGCTACAGGTGAGTCTGACACTAATAGTAGGAATATGGGCAATGGTGTGGATTCTGATTCCAAAGTTGAGCATTCTGATGCTGTTGGTGAGGGGTGCGAAGGAGCTCATGAGCTCAGCAAAGGGCTTGATTTCCAAATTAGTACCATCGTAAAGAGGAAGAGGAGGAAGCCTACCAGAAAACGTGAGACCTGTGACCTTGTTAACCCTCCTGCTAAAGTTGAAGCAGAAGAAGGTTCTGGGACCAAGGCGTGTGATAGCTGCCAGGGATCTCAAAATTCTCATGAAACGCTGAATGAGAGGCCCTGTGCAGAGAATGGTGATGAACACTTGCCTCTGGTAAAACGAGCCAGAGTCCGAATGAGTAGAGCTTATTACGCTGATGAAAAGGTCAACGCCTCTTCACAGTTCGAAGAAAGATCATCCAAAGACACTCCAACAAGTTCAGCCATGCAAACAAGCCCCTCGGTTAATCATGAAAATGATATTGTATCTGGTCATGATACTTCTGCGGCCAAAGAATTTAACAGCTTTGAGTTGTCTGGTAAGCTCCCAGGTGATATGGTTGATGTATTGCCTTCTCATATGGGCAAACCTTCTGGCAGAATGTCTCCGTCTATGTCCTGTGTTCAGACTGTAGGAGATAAACAAACTGCTATGGAGGTCCATGAGAACGAATTGAGCATGACGCCAAATGATGAAGTAACTCGAGCACGGTCTAATAAACTTGGCAGTTCGCTAGAAGGGAACGCTCGTGTATCTGAAGGTTTTCAGGGTTGTTCGGAGGAATCACAAACCATAAACTGTCTAAATGTTGAGTCCGATCCTATTGACATGCAATGCACACGTCAAAGTGAGAACAACGGAACCCCTTTCAATCCTGATACTGTGGACTCATCTGTAAATTATCCCCCGAGTTTATGCTCGGGTTTGGATATGACAGCGTCATGGGTACCTGCTCAGTCTCCTCATCAACACCAAAGCCAGGACCATGATTCTTGTGACCATTCATTGGTCGCTGTTGAAGATGCTTCCCTTAAAGAAAAATGTGAGAATATTGATAATGTGACTCAGGGTGTTCAGTCCCAAGTTGTAGAACATTCTCCAGCGTTCTGTTCAGTGGTCAATAATCAGGCGGCTGAAAACATGCAGGAAACTGAAAACACTCTACTGGAAATAAAACAAGGAAGTCTGGGTAAAGAACTTGATAGTGGCAAACAAGCTCAGATAATACAGAATCCAGCTCTCTCTGCCACTGAACGTTATATGATGGATAAAGAAGCGGAACCTCAGTATGAAACGGTGCATAGCCACTGTGAGGATGCTGTGGAGAACAAAGAGCTGGAAAAGAGGTGAGTCTACTGATTTTGTCCCTCTACTCATGTGCTAATCTCTATACCATGATGTCTCTCCTATTGTTTTTCTGATTAGAATTACTTTTGAAATTACAATCAGGTGTTCAATTTCTAAATATATTGGAATATTTGTATGGAGTTTTCATATTCAGATTGATGTAGGTCATGAATAGGAATATATATATTTAGAATTTCACATACTAACACATTACCCTATTATTTTTACTTTTGTGTAGTTTTCATGTATCTTTTATGCTTGAAGGTTCCCAATTCCTGTTAAAATTTGCTCTCACGGTGAAAGTCTGTGTAGAGGATAAGCATATTGAGTTTTAGATCAAGTCTCTTTAGACATTATCTTCAACAAACTTTTCCAGTTCCCAGAACTCGTTGACTAACTATATGGTCTGTCCGTGTGCATTTGCAGCTGTGAGGCAGATGAGCAGAAAGAGCAGATCCAAGCCACCAATTCTGTCTCAGTATCTGAGAACCTTTCACGTGAAAAAATGAGTCTATCTCCTGACTCTTCTGCCAAGGGGGCTCCACATGGCAATATGTCTACTGTAGAAGGTGCATATAGTATGCAGAACAACAGTAATTGTAGCACCAGTGGCGAGAAAAAAACTATCAGCGATGACACAGGCAAAGAAGAAAGGAGGGTTGGAATTGGTGTAACTCAGGTGAAGAAAATCGATAGTTCTGATGTGCAATTCACCATTGAATCTTTTGAGACCGCACTTGCCTCCTTGGTGAGGACAAAGGAGACCATTGGCCGTGCAACTCGTTTAGCTATGGACTTGGTGAAATTTGGTATGTCGGCAAAGGTACGACGCTCTTCCCGCTTGTGATATTATCTGTTTGTTGATCCAATCTGTTATGTAGATAGGAAATTCAACTTTCCTGCTTTTTGTAGACAACTTTCTTATAGACTTTTGAATCATAATAACTGGATCTGTCGTATGATATCAAATCATCCAAATATTTAATTGCTTCAGTTAAACAGTGACCATATATACCAAACCAATATGTAAATCCTTGTTATATTATTTGCTTTGCTGTTTTCGGACATGCGGAAAAGGATTTGTTTGCACTATGCTTTTGTGCGATTTGTAAAACACTATATACTATAGGATCTTGGCCTATGTTGTTAAGAATCGCTGTGTCTTGATTTAGGCCATGGAAATTCTTGCTCATACTTTGGAAAGCGAGTCAAACTTACAAAGGAGGGTGGACTTATTTTTCCTTGTGGATTCTATTGCTCAGTGTTCTAAAGGTCTGAGTGGTGAGTTGCATATCTAATGTTTTAGCTTAGTCGCATCATCGAGGTTCGCAATGTCGAGTTAACTTTGTGGCTACTGTCTTTTTCTTCAGGTGATGCTGGCGGTGTTTATCTTTCATCCATTCAAGTTATGCTGCCTCGCCTGTTGGCTGCTGCTGTCCCGGCTGGAGCTACCACACAAGAAAACCGGAGACAATGCTTGAAGGTATTGGATAATTTTCATCTTTTTACTTGGCTCTTCTTTTTCTTATAAATATGTATTCTCACCTTTTCTGCTCTTATATAGGTTTTGAGGCTTTGGCTCGAAAGAAGGATCCTTCCTGAATCTATTGTTCGTCACCATATAAGAGAACTTGATTCACATAGTAACGCACCTGCTTGCCTCTATTCTCGGCGCTCAGCGCGAACAGAAAGGGCGCTGGATGACCCCGTCAGAGACATGGAGGGTATGCTCGTGGATGAATATGGAAGGTGAGAGTTTGGGTCTATTCAGTCGTGAGATCTTGATTTTTTTTATCTTTAGTGTCATAGCTTAATTCGTCTTTGTGTATCAGTAATTCAACTCTCCAGCTTCATGGATTGTGCATGCCTGCAATGCTTAAGGTTGAAGACGAAGGAAGTGACTCGGATGGGGGTGATTTTGAGTCTGTCACTCCTGAACACGACTCCAGAATTTTAGAAGAACATGTTACACCTTCCATTACTGAAAGGCATACTCGTATACTTGAAGATGTTGACGGCGAGCTCGAAATGGAAGACGTGGCTCCACCTTGGGATGTTGGAAGTAAGGCACCCACTGATCAAGCTGATAATACAGAGTCTGCATATTGTCAGCCTGTCTCTGGCACCTCACATCAGAATGTGACCTCGTTATCTCCATTAGCTCCCCCTTCACAGAATGCTCAGTGTACCATGTCTGATTCCTACACAAATGGTTTCGACAGCAGTGGATATCCCGGCATGCACGTACGTCCTTTTCTTCTTAAAGAATGTTTTCGGTTAAACATAAACATAGTGATGTTGACTGAGACATGATTACTAACTTCATTTCTGGTTTAACATTCCAGGGAGATCAGCAGGCACGGATGAATCCATCTACGCATTACCGAAGTCCTGAATCATCTTATAGTTCCCGTGCATCTTTGTCAAAAAACATGCCACGCGGTGAGGGTTCTGACTTCCAGCATAGGCCTTATCCATCACCTAATCCCCCACCTCCGCCTTCTCATCACTATTATTCACATATGGATCCGGACAACCATATGACAGAAGGTCCATCCTACCCTCACGGATCTCATTACACAGGGGATTTTGGTGAAAGGAATTATCATGATAGCCATGAGAGCATGAGGCATGCACCATATGAGAGTCGAGACAATTGGAGATATCATCCGCCGCCTTCTCAAGGTATGGGGCTCCTTTGACCTTTTTATTATGCATGCATAGGCAAAGGACATATATATGCTAATAGGCATTGGATCCTTTTGCTCGTATATGCAGGTCCACGATATCAGGACAGACACAAAGGCCATTATCAATCCAGTTCATACAGTGGCTATCACCGTGACTCTGGAAGGTTTCAGAACCACAGGTGGAGTCATCATTCTCCGCGTGCATATAACAACAACAACAGACACTCTTTTCAACATAAACCACATTCGGAAGGCCATGTTCCAGTCCCAATGAGAGGTATTCATGCTTAATCCTCCCTGGGAATGAAATAAAAGAAGGGCCCACTCTCTCTACTCACCCACAAACTAGATCAGCCTTCTTAGTTAGCCGTATACATAACATTACTATGCTGGAATTGTGGCTTAGGTGTACGAAACCTGAACCTTGTTACTAGATGAGCCACTTTCGTTTCACTAGGATCTGACATTTGAGATGGTTTTGCTTGTAATCTTTCTACTGCACCCCTTTATGTCTGTCTTGTATATAGAAGTAAACTTGAGTATCTTTTTTTGCAGATCCGCAAGGCACATGGCATCAGAGGTGAGTTACAGACATTACAGATGGAGATAGACGGGTAAGTCCTACGCGGGAGGTGCTCTGTCTGCTCTAATTTGAAGATATTGGGCTTAAGTAGGTTTAGGGAAGAAAGTGAGCTCGGCTGGAACATAACTTGGCCATTTGAGAGAGAGAGAGAGATGCATTCAAGGCCTTTGTTTAGGGATTTAAATAGAGAAGTGAAGGAAAAAGCACACTGTAAGTGTACATATGATGATGGATGATGATGTCGTTGCTAAAAACCTCATTGATAAATTGAATTCAAAAAGCAGCAAGTCGTGAGAAGATTTGGTAAAAATCCGTTTGTGGAAATTTAGATAGGCATTTAAATTTGTGTTCTTACTGCCAGTTTTTTAAATATAGCAGCAAATGGTAACGTAATGTCTCTTGGTTAAAAAAGATGAAAGACACCAATAATTATTTTAGATTAGAAAAATATGGTTAGAGGAACAAAAGCTCAAGCTATAATTGCAAGAATGCTGTCTTGTTACGCATTACCAGGCTGTGCTGCAGCTGATAATATATAGTAAACATATTCATTAAGAATATTAACAAAAAAAAATTCATTCTCCTTAACACCCAACTCTTAACAATTACAAGGAGGCTTGTGTGGTTAAGAGAGCAGCAGACACATATAGAACTTATCCCTCACGAGATGGGTGGTTCGTTATCAGCAGTGTCCGAAAAATCCATCCATGAGTTCACCGTCAAGGTTTTTCTTCGTTTTCTTATTTGTTTTATGGATTACGGGAATGAATGGTAAATCGCCAAGAAGATGAAACTTTTTCTGGTTTCCTTCTTTTTTAAAAAATTTGGTTTGTTTGTTCGCCGGAAACTAGGATAGTTCCGGCAAGGAGGTTGATCTTAGCATTTATCAAGGGAAAGTTCTTCTCGTCGTGAACGTTGCTTCTAAATGGTCCGTCTCTCTTCACTTTCTTTCTTGGGTTCTAATCAAAACGTTTTACAAATTTTATGTGTGTTTCTGGTTGGGAACAGCGGTTTCACGGAATCCAATTACACCCAGCTAACAGAACTTTACCAGAGATACAAAGATCAAGGTTTCTCTCTCTCTCTTTATGATTCTAGGGTTTCATAACCTCTATCTAAATCCTCTATTTGTTTGTTTATTTTAATCATATTGTTGTTGTTGCATGTATGAGATTGAAAAACGATTAATCTTAAATAATGGTGGGATTTGCTGTGTTCAGGGTTTGTGATATTGGCGTTTCCTTGCAACCAGTTTATGTACCAAGAGCCTGGGACAAGCCAAGATGCTCATGCATTTGCTTGTACAAGGTTTAAGGCCGAGTACCCCGTTTTCCAAAAGGTTATTTAACCACCTTTGTGCCATAACCATTTCTTCCTTCTCTTACAAAGACAAAATAGCTCAAGAAATGTTATTAGTTTGACGTTAATATGCTTGGTGACATAAACATGAACACTTCTAGGTACTTATTGATTCATCTCTGTTAGTTGTCTTTAACAACATATTTTGATGTATAATTTTCCCTTTTAAGGTGTGTGTAAATGGACAAAACGCAGCACCAGTCTACAAATTCCTCAAGTCAAAGAAACCAACTTTCTTCGGAACAAGGATCAAATGGAACTTCACCAAGTTTTTGGTCGGCAAAGACGGTCAAGTCATTGATCGTTATGGCCTAACTGTTCCACCTCTCTCCATCGAGGTCTCTATCTCTCTCACTTATAGCTAGCTTTTTTTAACTCTTTTTACAAATGTCTTGTTATCCGTTGCAATATATATTAATCTGCAAACACAAAAAAAATACAGAAAGACATCATCAAAGCCCTTGGAGAAGCAGGAGATGATGTTCCAAGTATTGAACCCTTGATGTAGGCACAAAGAGGCTCTTGACGTTGGACTGGCTCGTGTCTCGAGTTACCGAATGACATCATCACATGTAAAAAAAAGGCCTTTCTAGCTCTCTTTTCTAATTTGTTTTGTGTGTGGAAGGAGCACTAATCTCTTATTCTTCCTGCTCTGACTTAGTTTTGTCGCTACCATGGTAAAAAGAGATGCCTACACAAGTTTCCATATTTCCTTACCACCACCTTGTGTAGCTTCCATTTGGGCTTAGTATTGATCTTCCGAAAAATGAGAAATTCTTGGGTTCACCCACCCACCCTAGTGAACCTCTAGATTCACCAACCAATAGTGTTTAAGTATTTGATATTTGATATATTTTAAAAAAGAAAACAAAATTGAATTTCCAAATAAGATTATACTTTTAAAATAAAACAATAAAAATACATAAAAATAGTTACAAAAAATAAATAAATAAATATTGTTAAACCGTTAGCAAAATATTAAATCCTATATCCTAAATCCTAAACTCCAAACCCTAAATTATAAACCTTAAATCTTGGATAAACTCTAAACCGTTGGAATTATTTTAAAATTAAATCCTAGAGTTTATGATTTACTCAAGGGTTTAGGGTTTATCCAAAGGTTTATGGTTTAGTGATTAGGATTTAGGGTTTAGTGTTATTAAAATTTAGTTTTTAATGTATGATTTAGGGTTTAAGATTTTTCAACGGTTTAGAGTTTATCCAAAGTTTAAGGTTTAACGTTTAGGGCTTAGGGTTTAGTATTTAGGGTATAGGGTTTAGTATTTTGCTGAAGATTTAACAATATTAATTAATTTATTTTTTATAACTATTTTTATTATTTTATTATTTTATTTTAAAAATGTAATCTAATTTGGATATTTAATTTTATTTTCTTTTTTAAAAGATATCAAATATCAAATATTCAAACACTATTGGTTGGTGAATCTAGAGGTTCAACCCAAGAATTTCTCCGAAAAAATATCCCAGAGCTATTTGCGATTAATTACTTACTAATAAAAAGAAAATGGGAGAGTGTATGACAAAAAAAAAGCTAGCAATATATATATATATATATATGACTTTGATTTGTTCTATATATGTACTACTCCCATAATCTTATAATTGAAAACACTACAAATTGTCTTAAAATTGAAAACACTACAAATTGTTTTTTTCTTTAAGAAGAGCTCTTGCATGCATGAGAAGGGTTCCCTACGTTAACAAATTTGTCATATTTATAAAGGAACATAAAAGTTGTGGTATTTTGGAAGATAATTAAAAAAAGCATTGTCTCTAAAAAAAATTGGTTAGGATGTTCAATCCAGATTTTGATTCAACTACAACATTTGTTTAAATGTCAATGTCATATCTCTTTGTCACGCTTTTGGAGTTGGCAGCTACAAATGGTTTTGTGATTAAAATTGTTTGTGGAATTTGGAAGAGGTGTGTGCCCAAAATGAAACACTCTCCTGAAAGAAAGGTCTACAAACAAACTAGCAAAGTCACGCAAAGCAAATGAAATACTCTAACGAACCTAAGATCCCGCAGCATCCAATCCTCACATCCTCTTTGTGCCTCCTTTCGCCTCAATTATATAACCAGCACCAACCAAAGATATCTCTTCACACACAAATACACACTCAGCTCCATGGAAACTCTTTTTCTTGTAGCTGTTCTACTTCTGGCTCTCTCCTCTTCCTCTTTCACACGATGCCAGAGAATCATACAGATTCCACCACCACGTCCATTATGCGTCTCTCAATACGCTCTGGCTAACTACGCCTGCTCACGTGTCCCAGTTACCACTGTCCTACCTTCTTCCCCCACTGTCCCACCTTCTCCGCATATCGATCCTCCTCCTCCTCCTCACCATGACCATGATGATGACCATGACCACCGTCGCCATAATGATGATCATGACCACCACGACCATGACAATGACCATGATGATGATGACCATGACCACGACCATGACGATGACGATGACCACGACCATGACGATGATGATGACCACGACCACGATCATGATGACGATGATGACCACCATGATGATGATGATGACCACGATCATGATGACGATGATGACCACCATGATGATGATGATGATGACCACGATCATGATGACGATGATGACCACCATGATGATGATGATGACCACGATCATGATGACGATGATGACCACCATGATGATGATGATGACCACGATCATGATGACGATGACCACCATGATGATGATGACCACGACCACGATGGTGACCATGATCATGATCACGACGATGACCATGATTACGATGACCACGACCACCATCACCGACACCGAGATGAGACGTATGCTCAACAAGATTGCTGCAAATGGTTGAGGCAAATAGACAACGAGTGCGTGTGCGACCTTCTGGTTACGCTTCCGCCATTGCTATCAAAACCTGCTCATAACTATACAGTCTTTGTGGATGATTCATGCATCGTCACATTCACCTGTGGAGGCAGACTTCTAAACTAATTATCTCGTATCTCTCTCCTTGAAAGACACTTTTTTTTTATCTTAGATGTACTACGTTTGTTTTATTTCACGCCCTTGAGCTCAACTGTTGTATGCTCACACTTGACCAGACAAAAGTCAACCAAACTAAAAAAGTAAGCGGATTATCGTTGCGTGAGTTACACTGAATCGATGCGCGCCTCATCTTCCATTGCATATGGCCCATATGATATGGGCCTATCAGATTGTTGTAGGTCCATTATAAATTAGTTTTTTTTTTTGATAAACCTTATCGGCTGATCCGGTCGGCTCCGGGAAAAACACACTTAGTGCTACAGAGTGGACTAGTCCGAAAGCGTAACACACTGCCTGACCCGAGTTTGGAATACCTTCCGACTAATGTCAGGGGGTGAACCAATCATCTGTTATGGCCCACCATGTAAACCACTTGGGCCGAAGCTCAAACCCAGACTGGCAAGTAGTGATAATTTAGTTCCCAGAGAGAATCGAATCCAGAACTGATGTGGGTATACACCAAGCCCCAAGAGATTGCCACTAGGCTACCACCACTTGGTTAGATTATAAATTAGTATAGTAAATCGCAATTTTATAAATTTACCTTGCAGTGGGTGAGAGTCATGATTGTTGTGTGAATTTAATTGACGTTTTACCTAATTATTTCAAGAAGAACACAGAGAAAATTTCTACGTTGACATAATTCCATTCGAATCCATTTCTCGCCATAACGCAGTTTAAATCGAAAAAATGAAAAAGAATAACTTGCAAACAAACAAAAATAAGAAATGTTTTATCAAACAAAAGAGGATAGAGAGATTCATGGAATCTTAAATTTTGTCAAAAAGTAGCATTGATGGGACCAATAATAGAATTTAATTCTTGGGTTATGCTCAAAAGAATTGATTCTTTTTACTCAATTTTTTAATGCAATTTGTTCTCGTCTTCCACTTTGTTCCTTATCTCTTGCTTCCTATGTTTGTGTCATTTGACACTTTTACACAAATCATTTAATTTTATATATTTTCCATATAAAAATGTTATTATACATCTACTCCTATTTCAACCAATAGAAAAATAAACTGCGGAATAAAAAATAAATTTTGCATCGAAATACTAAAACGACACTTATTTTGTAACGAATTTTTTTTTCTACAACGATACTTAATATGAAACGGAGGAGTATATATTTTTTTTTTAAAAAAGCTTATCTCTTAATTGTTTCAAAGTCAAAACCATATAATATAATATATGCATAAATGCATATATATATATATATATGTGTGTGTGTGTGGAGTAATAAGTGATAATTTCTGTTTCAAGAAAATATATGCTTTGCTTAAGAAATGTTACTTGACCCACAAAAGATCTAGTTAACGGTAGATAATAAATATATTAAGCACTCGGCCAGCCGCATAGAGACTAGAGAGACGCCAATTGCACACGGGCAAAAGAGAATAATAAAAGAAACGGATGGTTGTTCAAAAAAAAAAAAAACGGATGGATTCCAATTAAGACCGCATTACAATCTACTACGATAGATATGTGGGATCCACTTTAAAATAGAAATAAGAACATACTTACATTATTGTCAACGGCTTCTCTGTACGGCTTCAGGCGTGTGGTAATGTTTCTTACATGTACGGCCTTTTTCATTTGCTACCAAAGAATTAAGAGTTAAAAGAATCTACGGGAAAACGTCTTATTCGGACCTGCAGTATGAGTCTTGGGAAAATATATTCCTGAACAATTCAAGCTGTCTAAAACATACCCGAACTAAACGAAAATCTAAATTACATACCCAGATTATTAAAGTTCGGCTTAAACATACCTCGACTCAAACGCTGTTAAATAATTATTAACGGTGATTAGTCAGATGCTTAGTTGGCGGATGAGTCAGCATGATCAATTAATGGGCCGATAATATTATGCATATTACAGAGTTTATAATAATTTTTTTCAGGCCAAAATTTTTAGAAGTGGGCTTTAATGAAACTACGTCTTTTTGTGTCTCTCTAAAAACAAATTTCACGACGAAATCCCTAGAAATAAATCGCAGACAAGAAGCTTCTTTTATCTTCATCACTTTACCTGCTCCAAAATCACAAACAAAATCAGAGTTAGGAAACAAAGAGCTGGATAATTCATCAGCCTTCTAAAAATGAGGTAAGTCATGTAATGGTAATTTGAATAAAATTTTTAATTAAGGTTTCGAAGGGACTGATTATATATTTCGTGAATTTTTAGTGAGAAAGAAGATACGGTATTTCAAATATATTACCGTGGGAAGTTTGTGACTGAAAAAGATGGAGATGTAACATACAGTGGAGGGGAAAGGCATATGCTTCAGACACAAGCTGAATTTCTGTTTAGAGGATTGATGGAGGATTTCCCAATGCCTTTGTATGGTCAAAGAATCTGGTACAAACTACCTTATGAGAAGATGAAGGATCTGAAAATATTGGGTAATGCTAGTGACACCTTTCGACTGATGTGTGAAGCGGCTCGTTGTACAAATTTTGTTGAAATTTATATGGAGCATGAGAATGTCGAAGATGCAGTAGTGAATGAAGAGGTTCAAGAAGAAGATCAGAATATTGGCGAGACAGAAGAGGTTGAAGAAGATGATAATCAAAATGGGGATGATGAGTTTGAAGAAGACATTCGTGTAGAAGCTGTTATAGGTGAGATTTCTGATGGAGAAGATAATGAAAACTACAGAGACACTCCTCTTTGTTCTGACGACGAAGAAGAACAAAATCGTAGACCTTATGAAGGATGGAAGAGAGGCAGTGGAGAGTTACACATAAGGCAAGTATTTGATAGCATCAAAGATTTTAAAGATGCAGTCTTTGAGTATGCATTAAAAGGAGGTTGGAATATCCAATTCACTAGATGGGGAGATATAAAATCTGAGGCAAAATGTGGAGTAGAAGTTGATGAAGGCGAAATCCCATGTTCTTGGAGGATTTATTGCTCGTTTGAAGAATCTGTTTCACAATGGATGGTGAAGACTTTCCAAGATGTCCATAGTTGTTTCAAAGATGGACACTGCAAGATATTATCGGATTCACGCATTGCAAAGATGTTCTTGAATGAAGTGAGGGAGGATCCAGATGTTAAGCCCAAAGTCTTGCAAGACCAGATTCAGCTACGCTACAATTTGAATCCATCTAGTGAACAATGTCGAAAGGCAAGGAAGAAAGCTTTGGACCTCATTCAAGCGGAGTATGACGAACAATTTCGCAGGATCAAAGACTACGAAATAGAAATTAAAAAGTTAGCCATTTTTTTTTTTGCATTTGGTGAACAGAGATATGTATATTCTAAGTGTTTAAAATTTTAAATCTATTTTTTGGTGGGCAGGAGAAATGCAGGATCGTCGACAGATCTTAGAACTGTTATTGGGGCTGCTGGACTTGAAGTTTTCTATCGTTTCTACGTTTGTTTTGCTGTTCTGCGAGACACATGGCTAGCCTCTTGTCGACCTATTTTGGGATAGATGGGTGCTTTCTCAAAACCATGGCTAAGGGCCAACTTCTAGCTGATGTGGGAAGGGATGCAAACAACCAGATTTACCCTCTTGCTTGGGCAGTGGTGCATAAAGAGAACACTGACACATGGGTTTGGTTCTTGCAAAAGCTGAAGGAAGATTTGAAACTTGGAAATGGTGATGGCTTCACACTTGTTTCAGATAGACAGAAAGGTTTGCTTATAGCTGTGGATGAGGAGTTACCAAGCATTGAGCACCGGATGTGTGCAAGGCATATCTATGGGAATTTGAGGAAGCTCTATCCGAACAAGCCTCAGATGAAGAAATTGTTCTGGAGTGTCGTTGAAAGTCATAACGAAGCCGACTACAAAGAAAGCATGAAAGAGTTTGAGGATTATGATAAAGAGGTCTACGATGCGTTAATGGCCAGGAACCCCGAGACTTGTAGTAGAGCCTTTTTTACGACGACATGTTGTTGTGAAGATGCTCTCAACAACAATTCAGAGTCATACAATAAGACACTAGAGAAAGCACGTGCGATGCCACTAGTTGAGATGCTAGAGACAATGAGACGACTAGCAATGAGGCGTATTGATCTTAGGAAGAAGAAAATTCAGAAGCACAAGGGGAAGTTCAGTTTGAAGGTTAGTAAGATGATTGAATCCGAGACAAGATTTCGGAAACATTGTACATCTCTTCCTGGACCTACTGGTGAGTTTGAAGTCTCTGAGAATGGAATGAAATATGCAGTTGATATGAGAGCAAGGACATGTAGCTGTAGGAGGTGGGATTTGACTGGGATTCCTTGCAGACATGCTCTCCGGATTGTATCAGATCATAAGAAGACTTATAAGACCGACAATTTGGTTTCACATTGGTATTTGACTTCTAAGTGGCAGCAGCAATACTCAGACTCCATCAAACCATTAAGAGGAATCAAGTTCTGGAAACCATCTGGTGAGTCAACACTACATGCCCCACCGAGAGAGATATCTAAAGGGCGTAAAAAGAAGCCTCAACAAAGAATCAAGGGAGTTAACGAATCTCCTACTAAAGGGAAAAAGGTAACTCAACACGCTCGTGTAATGCATTGTTCTCGTTGTGGTTTACCTGAGCATAATTGTACTAAATGCCCAAATTCCGGAGTTCCTTGTAAGCCTCGACCACCAAAGAAGCAGAAAACTACAAGACCTGAGGAAATTGCGGTCAGTGCCGGTGAAG
>NC_027751.1:24439019-24450874 GCF_000695525.1 Brassica oleracea var. oleracea | reverse complement strand
AGATGAAATTTGTCCTTCACAAATACAGCTATAACTCAATATAAATTAAAAAAAAAAAAATCAGATAAGATTATTTACCGTTTCAGATCCATGTGGACAACAATGGAAGAGTCTCCCTGGATTTTTAACTGTTCCAGATGTTTTAATCACAGCTTCTTCTCCACATCGACACAGTTTTGGAAATCCTCTTTCTCTCCCCCCGCCACGACGTCTCCTGTTGCCTCCGCCTATCTCATGATTGACGATTTATCACTAACAAAGCCACATAAACATCATCAATGATTCGTTTCAAGCACTTACCAGAAAACGACATTTTCTTGCTCAATCCTCAAATCCCCCCCTAATCAGCAATGGACGTTCGAAGTTGTCGGGGAAGATGAGTAGGAAGACTAAACCAAAACGACGTAGTTTAATTAAAGCCCACTTTTAAAAATTTTGGCTTGAAAAAAATTATTATAAACTCTGTAATATGCATAATATTATCATGCTTATGCTCCATATAAATTTCAACAAAATTTGTACAACGAGCCGCTTCTCACATCAGTCGAAAGGTGTCACTAGCATTACCCAATATTTTCAGATCCTTCATCTTCTCACAAGGTAGTTTGTACCAGATTCTTTGACCATACAAAGGCATTGGGAAATCCTCCATCAATCCTCTAAACAGAAATTCAGCTTGTGTCTGAAGCATATGCCTTTCCCCTCCACTGTATGTTACATCTCCATCTTTTTCAGTCACAAACTTCCCACGGTAATATATTTGAAATACCGTATCTTCTTTCTCACTGAAAATTCACGAAATATATAATCAGTCCCTTCAAAACCTTAATTAAAAATTTTATTCAAATTACCATTACACGACTTACCTCATTTTTAGAAGGCTGATGAATTATCCAGCTCTTTGTTTCCTAACTCTGATTTTGTTTGTGATTTTGGAGCAGATAAAGTGATGAAGATAAAAAAGCTTCTTGTCTGCGATTTATTTCTAGGGATTTTGTCGTGAAAATTGTTTTTAGAGAGACACAAAAAGACGTAGTTTCATTAAAGTCCACTTCTAAAAATTTTGGCCTGAAAAAAATTATTATACACTCTGTAATATGCATAATATTATCGGCCCATTAATTGATCATGCTGACTCATCCGCCAACTAAGCATCTGACTAATCACCGTTAATAATTATTTAACAGCGTTTGAGTCGAGGTATGTTTAAGCCGAACTTTAATAATCTGGGTATGTAATTTAGATTTTCGTTTAGTTCGGATATGTTTTAGACAGCTTGAATTGTTTAGGCATGTATTTTCCCAAGACTCATACTGCAGGTCCGAATAAGACGTTTTCCCAAGAATCTACTACTAGTATCAGACTTCTTTGTTGTTGTTTTTTTACTTTTGTCTTTTTTCTTCTTATTTTCAGAGTCGAAACTTTTTAACAACAGCCAAGACGATTTTCTGAGCTACTCTTCGACATGTCATATTATTATTATTTGTTTTGAGTGGTTAACGTTTTTTTTTTTTTTCCAAATTGATTTTATTGATAGATGGGCCAAGCCCAGAGCCGAAGCCCAGAGCCGAAGCCCAATCATACAAAAGCCCATAAACCCTGGGCCAAAGAGACACAACCTTCCGGGCCTAAACCCCACAAACTAGAAGCCCTAACCCACGAGGCTTCGCCGCCGCGCGGACACACGCTGCGGCATCGACGTCGCCCTCGCTTCGCATCAACACCGGGAGCCAACCGTCGGTGTTCACCCGGATCCCTCGGATCACACTGACTCCACACCATCACTACCGCCAAACGTCTTCGACAGAAGTGAGCCCAATTTCGGAGAGCATCACTCGACGAATCGAGATCTCATCCGTCACCATTCGTCGCAATCACCGAGAGGAAAACTTTGCGGGAACCGTCACCGTTAACCTTGGTCCAGCTTCGATCGTCCTCCGACGTCGTCACCACCAAACCAAACCCACCAACCTCGACAACATTAAAAGGAAAGAAACCGACGAAACCCTAAAAAATTAAACAAGGGAACTAACCGACGGCGAGGCAAGGCATGGAGTACCTTCACCCCCCGTAATCTTGACCGACGACGGCGGAGCTAAGCGTAGCCTCCACCTCGCGGGGACTTGAACCGGCGTCGACGGAGCTGACGTAGCCTCCGCCTCCCGGAGACAAAACCAAAAAGCCGCAGAACGCGCTTCACCGCGCCTTCCTCACCACGACCGCGCCTCTACCCCAGAAACAGAACCGCCATGGACGATCTTCTTCCAGAGCTCAAGCAAGGCGGAGGAGGAAGGGGACGTCGACAAAGCGAAGATCGAGCACTATTAACGGTAGCTTTAGGGGCTCCGGTGACGGCACGCACGCTCACGCGCCGGCCGATCACCGGACCCGAAGATAGATCTACTTTTCTTCTCTCTCCTGCCTAGTGGTGAACTATAGCTAAAAAGGGTTAACGTTTATAGCTCAGTTTCATTTTCTTAACTTGAATATATATTAATATATATGAAATATTTGTCCCCCTTCTAATCAATTCTTTTGGCTGTAAATCTCGTATTTCATAATGCGATTGTGTATCGCAACTGAAAATTAGTTCGTTATTAATCAGCTCGTTGATAATACTATTATGCACTATTGCTACATATGTGTGTACGTGTGTCTGCTTTAAACATTTTACATTTAACGAAATCACATAAATGTTGTATAAAGTATCCACTATGTAAAGAATATAAGATTTTCCAACTTTAAGCCCCACTCAGATTAGTCCTTGTGTTATTAAAATCAAATAGTTAACAAGGCGAGCAAGTCTCATTTCCAATGATAGCATTCCACTTACAGTCTCACTTGCACCAAAAAAAAATAGAAGATAATACTGAATAATTGTTATGCCAAAATTTCAGTATCTCCCATTACTTATTATATCTTCTCAGTTTCATATTAAGTGTCATTTTGACTTTGTACACACAGAAAATAATTAATTTAATATATTTTCTATATAAAAACACAATTACCTATACAACTAACCATATCTCAACCAATAGAAAAATAAATTACTGCATAAAATTAATAAATTTTGCATTGAAAATTGAAAACGACACTTATTTTGTAACGAAAAAATTTCTCTACAACGACACTTAATATGAAACGGAAGGAGTACGATATATAGCCGTGGGTATAACTTTATTTTATAATAATTTTCTCTACTCATCGTAGTTTGAATATCGCTGACCATTGCCACACCATCAATACCAAAATGACTTGGCATATATTAACCACATTTCCAAGATCCAACCTTATATTTATGTGGTTATAGCCGATTATTACACCACTACGCACCGCGACATCTCACGTTCCCTAGCCACCGCGGTTAATGCTTCCACTAACGGTCGAGGACTGGCAAAGTCGAGCAGGAACCGTGACACAGCGTCGGTGCTTGGTCCAGCCACCAGCCTCTCCCACGCCACGTCAGCATCCACCTTTGACTTACGCCTCGTGAAAACCGGAGTCGCATCCAGTCTCTGAATACACCATTCCTTGATCCTTCTCAACCGTTCTATTTTATTTCTCTGTTTACAAGCTAATCCAAAAGTGTTTCTCTTTATTTCATCCACCACTTTACTCAACAACTCTTCTCTGTCTCCCATGTTTAAGAACGGCTCATTCCTGAAAAACATGTCGAACTCTGGAACTCCGATTGCTTTCTTGATCCCTCTCGAGTAATTAGAATCTGAATAGTCAAAAAAATCTCTAACTTCTTCGACCATTCCATTTTCCACCATCTTATCAACTCTCTCATTCACAAATCCGTGCAAAACGGGAAGTGCCACGTCAACCCATAGAAAACAACAGTCATATCTCGACCTGAACTTGTAGTCATCGTCGTCGACTAAGGCCTCAACGTAGGAGTTGGAACCTCCAACGATGATTGGAAGCTTTCCACGACTGAGGATGCTTTCAACAGAGAGATTCGCCATGTGACGGAAGTTAACAGCTGTTAAGTCAGCTTCAGGCGGCAAGACACCTAGGAGATGGTGCGGTACCCCGCAACTCTCTTCGGTCGTGATCTTGTTGGTAACAATGTCGAGGCCTTGGTGAACTTGGATCTTGTCGGAGTTTATGATCTCTGCTGGAAAACGAGTGGCTAGATCAACGGAGAGACGTGACTTGCCTGTTCCGGTAGCACCCATGATGACCACGACTTTATCCTTTGGACCGGATGGGCTTAGAGTTAGCATATTAGGACCAAAGTTTGCCGGGGGGAAGTTTAACGCCGTCGAAGGAGGCAATGGCTGTTTGCACATAGCCATAGATATCCTCATGATCATGATGATGATATATATTTTTAAGAAACGTTGCAATATGAACTTGGAACTTCAGGTGTTTTATAATAATATATTTAGGCTTGTATGAACTTATATGAAATGCTCAGGTTAATTTGCATGAGGGATATATGGTTTATATATATATAAGGGTCACACCTGTGAAAAATTAACTGTGTACGAACAATATTAATATAGGACAAGTTGGGTTGGCTTTTTTAATTGGTCAAAACCTATTATTTTTCTCTTTACTTTATTCTCTTCTATTTGTTTTTAGTCTAGCCGAACATTTGATACGCGTGCAGTGCAGATGATACATATTAATGTCTCAATCAATTTTAAACTTCTATACGTTTGATGTAAAGTTAAGATACGATTTTTTGGAAAATATTGATCAGAAGCACTTCCATTTTAGATATAAAAGAAGACGAAATATTCACATTATTTGAGTTGAACTATTATGTAGTCTCCTTTTTAGTTTTAATACGAAAACTAGGTTCTATAAGCTTGAATACCTTTTGTTGCATGAAGTAAATTTAGCTTGGAGGGATTCACACTTCACTTGCATCAACTAACTAAGCTAAAAACACATAAAATAAGTTAAGAGTTACTATGCTTTCTCTGATCGGCATACTAAATGTTTATATGTAGATACTCCATATATATTCCCTGATTTTATGAAGAACACAGAAAACGCATTAAAAAGTCATGCAGATGTGATTCTATGTTTAATAGTTTTGATATGCTAATGATTCTTTTATTTCTTGTTGAATAATTTAAAGATTCTCTATTGGACCGTCCATTAATGAATTGGAGAGGCAAAATTGTTTGTCGACCTGCAATGGCCAAGATCTCCGCAACCTCTCTTTATCACTCTTCGTATAATCTTAAGACGGGAAACCAACACAAATACATATTATTATTTTACATTATAATTATTCACATGATAAGATAAGAAATATAATGGTATGAGAAAGGGACTTTAAAAAGATTATTCTTACAACGACAAGTCGTAGCTATTTGCCTAATGGGATATTAAGTTTGCTTGTGTGCGAACTTAGCAATGCGTGCATGCTCCTAAACGTCCATGTACGTATCTGATTCCTCCATACCTATATACCAAAAAAATACATAATAACATTATTATTATTATTATTATTAGATACATAATAATATATATATATATATATATGTATTAAGATTTAATAAATTCAACCAAACCCAACTGATATTTTAATTTGAAATAGATATAAATTTACTATTGCTAGGTTTGATCATATA
The DNA here is from genome assembly GCF_000695525.1 of Brassica oleracea var. oleracea. NCBI lineage: Eukaryota > Viridiplantae > Streptophyta > Magnoliopsida > Brassicales > Brassicaceae > Brassica > Brassica oleracea. Next base: position 24,445,277 of record NC_027751.1, on the reverse strand, counting down.
TCTTCACACTACACTTATCATAAACTTCATTACAAATACATTAGCTGAGTACCTTTAACCAGGGGCGGATCTAGACCTAGATTTAAACGGGGGCACTTAACATTTTTCATTGTATTTTGTAATTCGACAGGGAGCACTGTCACTGATTAAAGAAAATGAAGAATTAGATGGGCCACGTGCCCCGTACATCTCTTAGTGCGTCCACTGCTGCTTTTAACAAGAAAACTATATCTTGATCCGTGCGGATTTTATTTATAAAATATTTTAGATTATGTAATACAATACATCAATAAATTAATATAATTTGATGTTATATATTATCTAATTTTATAATAATATTTGTTTGGCGTATAATATTACTACTATAAATTTTGTATTTTTGTAACAAAATTTATTGAAAACATTATTATGTAACAATACTGATTTACATAAATTTTATTTTATTTCTAAATTTGATTTATATATAGAAATTAAATTAAGTTGAACCTAGGTAATAGAGAATTTGGTGTATAGTGATTAATTAAACCAATTAAGTATAGCCGTTTAAATAATAAACCGAATTGGTTTATAAAACTTTAGTCTAGTGTTATTAAAATCCGTGTAAATTAATAAAGATCAAATGTTTCATCTATCAGGGGAAGTGTAAATTAATTGTATTACATGACAAAAGCATTTAAAGGTATGACTGGTTTCTCCGCTACCACCTGCAAAAACAGTTTTTGCGGTTAGTAGAGGTTGTTGGCGTTTTGCAACAATCACTCAAAACGTTCTAAACCGCTTCAAACCGCTCTAAACCTCATAAATTCAAAAACTGGTTCCAGCTAGCGTTTGCGGTTGCGGGAGGATATTTTTTTTTGAAAAACAATATAAATACAAAAATAAAAATATTCAATAAAAATTTTAAATTGGAATTATAAAAATACTAAAATATATCTATTATATTTTAATTAGTAATATAAAATTTTAAAATAAAAATATTTTCTATAATTTTTAAAAATTTAAGACTATAACTTTCTAAATATAATTTTTATATTTATTATAATATTATGATTTTCGATATTTTTATAATTATATAAAATTTAAATATTGTCAATTTATTATTTAACCGCTGCTAAATTTGCTAGTTAACCAGTCATAAGTATTTCGCAAACGCATCAATTTCTAACCGCATAACTAGTCGTGCAAATCTCAAAACCGCTTGAAACCGCAACCACTCGCATCCGCAAACTCCCGCAATCGCAACCGCTGCGTTTGAACCAGTCAGGCCCTAAGTAATCTAAATTAAAAACAAAATCACATATGAAATAAGTTATAATTTATGTGCTAAATAGATAAGATATGTTTATTTTTAAAAGAAATGAATATTTATTTTTAAAAACATCTTTTAAAATATTTATTAAATTTAATTTTGAAAATAAATTCAATTTGAAATTATTATTAGAGAAATTCCATATGATAACCCTTTTTAGTTTATCTTCAGAAAAATAGCTCTCAATGAAACAAATGACCAAAATAGATTTTATTAAAGGGTAAAATTCCTATTTACCATAGGGTAAACTAATCTAAACTTAGCATTTAGTGTTAAGGGATGAAGTTTTAGGGATAGGGTTTCAAAATTTTAAAAATAAAAGAAAATATTCAAAATTTTAAAATAAAAAGAGGTGATTTCGGTAATTTTCTTCTTCGAGTGTTATTTTTGTGACAAAAACTTAAATTACAGCTTTTCTCAAAGGAACGAATGAATTCTTATTTTTGTAATAGAAGTTATATATATATGAGATGAGTACATTTACTGATTTACGCTTGGCCTTTTTGTCATTTTAAACAGAATTTGTATTTTTTATATGTTCTTGTGAAAATATTTCTTCATTGGCCATTGCATTATTTAATATATAGGAAAATTTGTAAATATAGAACAAAAAAACAACTACATTGTCCGTACGCCATAAATTGAAGAAACTATCTTCAGCGAAGAGAGAGAGACACAAACTCGTGAGGCTATAATCTCATTCAATCACATCTCAAATCCTCTTTTTCTCCTAAAAACTTCTTCTTCTTCTTCCTTGGAGAATTCTAAAGTCTCCACCTTTATACGATTTCGTTACTTCTCCAAAAGGTTTCGACTTTTGATATTATTTTCATCTGGATTACACCAATTTCCATCAAAATCAAATGGGTTGGTGTCAATTTTAGGGTTCTTGATCCCTACTTGTCTAATCACTTGAATCGAACATTATCGTCGCTCAATTTTAAGGTCAAAGTTCTCTACTTTAAGGTTCCTCAGCTCTTTCACGCGTTCAAAGATATTGACTTTTATGTGAATGATTGACAGATGATGATGGATGATGTTACTCTGAGTCAAAGGAGGAGCTGTTCTTCCTCCTCCGATGTTGTTGCTCCGCTATTGCCCAAATCTCAGGGAGACGAAGTTGCTTACGATGAATTCAATGGAACTTGGTTTAGTGGAGCTGTTTTCAATCTCTACACAACTATAATCCTTGCTGGTATCATTGCATATCTGCGACTATGAAGATCCTAGGGCTTTTGCTCGGCATTGCTATGATTGTTGTCATGGCTTTCTTGACTAATGCGTTTATTGAGTTCTTTCTTAGGTTTAGTAAGATTAAGAAGAGTAGATCTCATGGTGCTTGGTGGGTGATTCTTTTGGTAAACCTGAGAAGATTTTGCTTCAAGTCGATGTTTTAGTGAACAACATTGGTGTTTTGATTGTATACATGATCATCATTGATATCACTAATCATCTCCTTGTCTTTTTGAGAGTGATATGTTTAGTTGTATCCCGTGTTCAAGAATTATTGATTAGACAAACGCTGAGACCGTTTTTTAAGCGCCACAAATGATGAGGTTTTGCAGTATGACTTCATGGAATTTTATTGATACATTTTTGTTTGTTTCAAACCCTAAACGAAAAAGGTTTCAAAGCGTATACCCTAAATCACATAGTATTTAAACTCTAAACCCTAAATGCCATAAGGTTCAAACCCAAAACTAGTACTCTATTTCTTTTTTCTTTATCAAAAGCAAATCTCCATCTTTTAAGGAGATCAAATTTCAACAACCCACAAAAAAACATAAATATGATTAAAATTCTATATTTTTGTGTGTTTTCAGTAAGAACACATTAAGAACAAAGAGACGATTTTTTCGAAATCTTTCTTAGGAAACACATAAAATTTAGAAAATAAAGATTTGAAAAATATCCTCTAAATAGATTTTGAAGAGATACGAATTTGGCACAAATTATGCTTTCCGTAGACTGCAAATAGACTAGTAGATTACGTAATCATGCTGGGGTAGAATATAGTATTGACGTAGATAAAACAATCACAGTGTCGTAGAGTATAGATATATACGCAAATTTTATGTTTCCGTGTTAGTAGATATAATAGTAAAACGTAGTTCGTCAATTCTAGCATAGTTCAGATCATAAGGAATACGACAGTTAATTCAATCTGCGATGGTAGACTAGTGACCATTAAGTAGATATTATGTAGTTAATCGAAACTACAAATACTCGCATACACTAGATTGTGTTTTATGCTATCTGTATATCAAAAAATGAAATTGTGTTCTTCTAATATTTAGTCAACCAAAATATTTTTCATATGATATTTTTTTTTATGTACATTTTTTATAATTATCCAAAAATTTCGGACTCTTAAAATAATTGATATGAATTTTTAAAGTTGGTTAGGGGTATCTGAGTCCAAAACGAACCAAAAGGAGATTTATGGCAAAAGGACAATGTAGTTGTTTTTCTGTTCCGTTTTAGCAATTTTTTTCTAACATTATATATATACACCTAGACCAGGAGGTTTATTCAACATATGGGGAACATCTATAAATATAAACGAAAGTCACCAAAATTACTTAGAAGACGAAGATTAGTTTTTTGATAGTTGTATTCCTAAATTCTAGTTTTTATTGTAAAATATTGATATGTTTTTAGCGTTATAATCATTTTTGTTTGGTTAATTTATTTTATATTTACTGATGGATTATTTTATTTCATGTTTAAAATTTCAGGTTTTTCGTATATGTCAATTACGAGCAAAAGGTATACACAACCTAAGTTACAAAGAGAGAATTGAAATGTGGAATTTGGAAATGAGCAGTTTGTAGAGTTAATAATCAATCCAACTTTGACTTATTATCATCGCTATTTTGAAAGGGCACCAGTACAAACCGATAGAGGTCTAGGCTGGAGAAATATATGGCGACGACTACAAGAAGATATGCTGTTTGTCTTCAGTTATTACGAATGTCACTGTCGTGTTTATGCTCATTGTGTGATACACTACAAACAAGCTATGGTCTACAACCAACAGTAAATGTAAGTATTGAAGAAAGTGTGGCTATGTTTCTACAGATATGTGGGCATAATGAAGTTCAAAGAGATGTTGGTTTGAGATTTAGTCGAAATCATGAGACAGTTCAAAGAAAATTTATGGAAGTTCTTACGGCAACATAACTATTGGCATGTGATTATATTAGAACTCCAACAAGACAAGAGCTAATGCGAATTCCTGAAAAACTTTACTCAGATCGAAGATATTATCCCTTTTTCAGTGAATTCGTTGGAGCTATGGATGGAACTCATATTTGCGTAAAAGTGGAGCCTGAGTTACAAAGAATGTATTGGAATCGACATGATAATGCATCTTTGAACATCATGGCAATATGTGATTTGAATATGTTATTCACATATATATGGAATGGAGCACCAGACTCTTGTCATGATACTGCTGTTCTGGCAATGACACAACAAAATGATTCTGAGTTCCCTTTGCCTCCACGAGATAAATATTATCTTGTTGATTCAAGCTACCCAAACAAGGAAGGTTTTTTAGCTCCATATAGATCATCACGAAATGGAGTTGTAAGATATCATATGTCTCAGTTCAACTCTGGTCCTGCTCCTAGAAATAAACAAGAATTATTCAACCGGTATCATGCGTCTTTACGTTCCATTATTGAGAGAACATTTGGAGTTTGGAAGAAAAAATGAAAGATTCTATCTGATTTTCCAAAATACAATATACACGTTCAAAAAAAGTGGTAATGGCTACAATAGGATTACATAACTTTATCAAAATATCAAACTACTCGGATGAAGACTTCGCAAATACAATGCCAGATACGAGACTGGATTGCAAATAAGAGATAGTATTGCAAATATGTTGTGGGAAAATCAAAATAGTCGATAATGTTTTTTTTGTATTTTACTTATTTTTAATTTATATGTAATATTTTTTTTTTAGTTCAGATGAATTTTGGTATTAAAATTTTCTAAATAAGAAAAAAAATACATCAGTAAATAGAACATTTTAACTTTAAATTATATTAATTATATTGATATTTTTGTTTAACATTATTTTCTTTTTAATTGTTCAATTCCGCAAACTATACATGTTAACCAATCAACACAATTCCGCACCGCTAATTTTGTCAAAACCGCACTTGTCTCGCAAACCGCATGAACCACAGTTGAACAGTACTGCACTTAAATTCCGTCCCGCTACTATTACTAATTCCGCGGTCACCGTTCGGGCCCTAAATCATTTCACTTACTACATACTGTCAACACTCTAGTCAGCTTGTTCTTTCACTTTGTACATCTAACAACAAACTTGGTGACGGTGTTAATACGAAAAAAGGGGGAAAAAAGATTGTAGCATCATATGTGCGTGCTAGCTCGTTTGTCTTAAGTCATAGGTGGCCACCAACTTTTGCAGTTCTTTAATTTATTAAATGTTCATGATACATCAAAGAAAATAATTCGGGATAAGAAGCTTAATGATTGATTGATGTTAACTCATCACCCACGTTTATATAAATATATATATGGAGATATTTAATCTATCATGATAAAAAAAAGTAAATAATACGAGCAGTCACGCCTACCTTGCGCATTAACTAACCTTTTATAAATCTATCTCTTTCGGTATTGTTTTTAGAGAATTCGGCCAAAAAAAACCTCAACTTTGCACGAATTGCCAAAAGAAACATAAACTTTTGGGCTGACCAAAAAAACACCAAACTTTCATTGACTTTAGAATTAATTAACAATGTTTTCGCTGACTTGCCAATTTAGCACGCCGTCAACAAATTTAACAGAAATATTTGACGTCGTTTATTGTTGGCGTTAAGTGAAACGACATCGTTTTCAAATGATGTAAAACGACGTCGTTTTACATGATTTGAAATTAAAAATATGTAGACCCCTGGATTCGAACC
>NC_027751.1:24433259-24438643 GCF_000695525.1 Brassica oleracea var. oleracea | reverse complement strand
TACATTGAAAGTGCCAGTAGCCCAGTGGTAAAATACCTTGTCATTTGACCAACCAACCTGGGTTCGAATCTAGGGATCTACATATTTTTAATTTCAAATCATGTAAAACGACGTCGTTTCATCTCATTTGAAAACGACGTCGTTTCACTAAACGCTAACAATAAATGACGTCAAATATTTCTGTTAAATTTGTTGACGGCGTGCTAAATTGGCAAGTCAGTAAAAATATTGTTAATTAATTCAAAAGTCAATGAAAGTTTAGTGTTTTTTTGGTTAGCCCAAAAATTCATGTTTCTTTTGGTAATTCGTGCAAAGTTGAGGTTTTTTTTGGCCGAATTCTCATTGTTTTTATAGTATTGCTCCAAATGTGGAAACTGTGCTGCAAGTAAGCAATAAGAGAATGGAAATACCGAATATATATGTATATGTGAAATATGCATACCTATTGAGTCTAAATATTTAGGACCCGAAAAGACCCGGATCCGAAAGGAAGCAGTCCGAACCCGACCCGAAGATCCGAACGCCCAGAAATATCTTTCAGTAATCATTTGCTCATTCGTTGCATTGTTTTTATAGTATTGCTCCAAATGTGGAAACTGTGCTGCAAGTAAGCAATAAGAGAATGGAAATACCGAATATATATGTATATGTGAAATATGCATACCTATTGAGTCTAAATATTTAGGACCCGAAAAGACCCGGATCCGAAAGGAAGCAGTCCGAACCCGACCCGAAGATCCGAACGCCCAGAAATATCTTTCAGTAATCATTTGCTCATTCGTTGCATTGTTTTTATAGTATTGCTCCAAATGTGGAAACTGTGCTGCAAGTAAGCAATAAGAGAATGGAAATACCGAATATATATGTATATGTGAAATATGCATAGCTATAAAGATTTAGGATATAGAACTCTCTTTTTTTGGTGCACCAGGATATAGAACTTAAAATCTCGTTTTTTAACATGTAGTTAATATAAATAAAAGGTTTATATATATACTTCGAACGTTTTTCAAGACACACATTAAAAGTAGGTTTGTCTAAGTAAGCTAAAGCCAAACCTGCACGCTTGATAAATTTGAACATATCTAATAAAATCCTAAAAACTAATGATCATCGCATGATCATTGATCACTATCGGAAAATCTTGCACATATGCGCGCTTTTAAGATTTAAGCACACGTACGTACACAAAGTCACACATATATTCTTTTTTTTATCGATATCTAACTCTAAGTAGCATGGAATTTTTCGCAGTTTCTTTTTTGTTCATTTGTGGCTTCTTAATACAAAAGTATATCATATGTAATTACCAAAAAAAAGAAAGAAGTATCTCATATGTAGCAATAGACGGAAAATCCCGTACGGGTTATTATTAATTTCATATTAGTGTTTTTACAATGACCATTAGTTGGTATTTACTATTTACATATATATTGATCATAAAATATTTGTTATTATTATGGTAAATCATCAGTAGCTATCTAATGATACGTATAAAGCAGAGAGGAGAGTCGTGTAGTGAAAATGCAACCCGATCGAGGTGCTGTACAGAATGTGTGAGGAATGTGAAAAGAGCATGCTAAGATTAGTTGGAGGAGATTATGCATATAACGATTAGAATCTAAATTGTATTATTAGCAAAGCTGGACCGTTAGTTATTTTTGTACCTAATATATATATAAATGATTTAATCGGACACTGCACAACAGAACAAGATAGACAGATCCTGGACAGTGCACCGTCGGCGAGTCCACCACCGTCTGCAACTGTTATTTTGTTTCTGAAATGAATAAATGCATCGCCGTCGCTTTAAGCAAGCAACCAAATAATGGGCTTTGAAAAATAAGGCCCGGATTTGTCAATAAAGAGGCTATTATTATTAGTGGGCTTTGAGTAAACCCCTAAGCTTCATAGATTGACCCTCATTTTTATTGTTCTTAATTTTTTTGAAATTTGAAAACGCATAATTGCCTCCATTATCATCAGGCAGGCACGCGGCTCAATGATTCTCTCTTTCTGCTTCATATTTACGCTTCCCCTCTGATTAAATTAAATAGAACAAAAAGTCATCGGAAACTAGAGCAGATCCATTTGGAGCAGAAGAAGAAGAAGAAGAAGAAGAAGAAGGTTAGTTAAATAAACCCTTTGAATTGATACTTGTCTTAACTTTTATTCCTCTCCATTACCTGGTTTTGCCAAAAATAAATAATTGTCTTTTTTGTTTGTTTCAAATCTATGGTTAGCAGTCTGGATAAGATCAATTATTTTTAAATTGCTTTATCTTCATGAGATTGGAGTTAATCTTAGTTTCGTTTTGCATTTGAAAATACAGAAGCTAAATGGATAATTCAGTTAAAGCCCGAACAGAAACAGTTTTATCAGTGAAGATGTGGCCACCGAGCAAGAGCACACGCCTGATGCTCGTGGACCGCATGACAAACAACTTAACCACACCTTCCATCTTCACCCGCAAGTACGGTCTTCTGACTCAGCAGGAGGCTGAGGAAGACGCCAAGCGAATCGAAGACCTAGCTTTCGCCGCCGCCAACAAACACTTCCAGAACGAGCCTGACGGTGACGGCACCTCTGCTGTCCAGATATACGCTAAAGAATCGAGCAAACTCATGCTCGAAGCCATCAAACAAGGTCCCAAGGAGGATAGCTTGTTTGATTTATCTGGTGGACGCAGAGCCTTTATTGACGAGGCCGAGGCGCTCGAGCTTTTGAGGCCTTTGGCTGATGATCCAACTAACTCTTGCACCAAGATCCGTTTTACCAACCGGAGCTTTGGCTCGGATGCTGCTAAAGTTGCTGTCAGCGTGCTGTCTTCCATCAAGCACCAGCTGACTGAAGTGGATCTCTCCGACTTCGTTGCGGGGAGACCGGAGGCGGAAGCTCTTCAAGTCATGAACATGTTTTCATCTGCCTTGGAAGGTTCCAAGCTTAGGCTTTTGGATCTTTCCGACAATGCCTTGGGGGAGAAAGGGATCCGAGCGTTTGCTTCTCTCATCAAGTCTCAGCGTGACTTGGAGGAGCTTTATCTCATGAACGATGGCATCTCCCAGGATGCTGCTAGAGCCGTTCGCGACCTGCTTCCTTGTACTGCCAAAATCAGGGTTCTTCAGTTTCATAACAACATGACTGGAGACGAAGGAGCGGTTGCCATTGCGGAGATTGTGAAGAATTGTCCTTCTTTGGAGGATTTCAGGTGTTCTTCTACAAGGATTGGTTCTGAAGGAGGCGTTGCCCTCGCTGAAGCGCTTGAGTCCTGTAGCCGCTTGAAGAAACTTGATCTTCGTGACAACATGTTTGGAGTCGAAGGTGGGATTGCTCTGGCCCAGACTTTATCAGTGTTGACTGAGTTAACCGAGATCTATATGAGTTACCTTAACTTGGAGGACGAGGGAACAGAGGCGCTCTCTGAAGCTCTAGTTAACTCTGCTCCTTCTCTTCGAGTTCTTGAGTTGGCGGGGAATGATATTACCGTGAAATCCACTGGGAAGTTAGCAGCTTGCATCGCATCAAAACAGTGTCTTTCGAAGCTGAATTTATCTGAGAATGAGCTCAAAGACGAAGGGACCATCTTAATCGCAAAGGCGCTTGATGAAGGTCATGACCAGCTGACTGAAGTTGACCTGAGCACCAACATGATGAGAAGAGCTGGGGCAAGAGCCTTGGCACAGACTGTTTTGAAGAAACATACTTTCAAGCTTTTTAACATTAATGGGAACTTCATATCTGAGGAAGGTGTAGACGAGGTGAATGACATGTTTAAGGACTCCCCGGAGAAGCTTGGTCTTTTGGATGATAATGACCCTGATGGTGAAGATTTTGAAGATGAAGATGAGGAAGCCGAAGAAGAAGAAGACAGTGAACTGGAAGCAAAGCTCGGAGGTCTGAAAATCAAGCAAGAGGAGGAATAGGAAGAGGTGACACATGAAGTGATGCTCTCTTGTTGCTATGTAGGTAGGTTTCAGTATTATCCATTTCTCTCTCTGTAAGACTGTCTTCAGTTCTATTTCCTTGAAACATAAAACCTTTTATCTTCAAGTTAACTAGAACTGTGGTTGTTGTTGGTCTTTTGGTTATGAATTTAAATGGTCTTTTAGCTGAAATCATGTTCATCTCATATGAGCCGAGGGAAAAAAAAAGAGAGTACATATGGTAGAGAGCATTAGAAGTGTTACAAAGGAAGATAGTATGATTAAGCGGGCACTGGAGTTTTGAGGGCTTCGAGAATCTTGTCATCTAACTCAAACTTCATCTCTTTCTTGTCTCTCCCAATCTTTACATACTCCTCATATCTCTCCTTGAGATCTTCAGGTAGGTTCGTTTTACTTTCCCACCCCAATATCTCCTTTGCTGCCCTTGGTTCCGCGTAGAAATGCTATCATCATGCAATGAAAATAAAGGTTATCAATGATGGAAGAGGAGAATAGCCAATTTTTCTAGTGGGTTTCCTTTAGTTTTACCATGTTTCTGAATGGAAAAGCCTTCTTGGCGTCAACGCCAACGGCTTTAGGGTCGTAATGCACGATCTCAACAGTTTTGCCAGCAGCAGCGGCACAGAGCTTGACCATACCGTCAAGAGTGACGGCTCTGTCACTAACGCAGTTGAAGATGTTGCAGCAGGCAGCCTCAGGGTTGGACACAGCTGAAGTGAGCATGGAAGACAAGTCTCTGACATGAGATATGTTGGTTAGCTGCAATCCTGATCCTGGGATCGGCACTGGTCTATCCCTCACAATCCCTGTGGTGAACACATTTTGATCATTACTTGTTTTTGTTTTTGTAAAAATTGTGGTGGTGGGGGGTAGTATTACTTACTGTCGAAGAACCATTCTTCGCAGTCTTTGTTGTTGCCAGAGCCGATCATGTACTGTGGTCGAAAGGAGGCCCAGTTCCCGAAGGTTTCAGCTAAGTACTTCTCCACTCCAACGTGACCTGCGTCGGCTTTCACTGCGTCCTGCACATTTGGACAAGGAAAACATTATTAATTAAGTCAATGGTGAGCTGGCGTTTTTGTGTATGCTTAATGATTATTACCCCTTCAACATGAGGAGGTTCTTCGGTGGACTTGTAGATCCCTGCGCTGCTTATGAACAAGAACTGCTTCACGCCGGAGGTTTTAGCCCAATCCACCACTGGCCTGTTTCGACCACAAATCCCAAAAGGAACATGTTTATATATGATCCATCCATGAAAATTCTGATAAAACGCATATCGCTTATGATAATTAAGATAAAAGCAGACCTGACAGTATCCAAGTCCTTGCCATTGTTGTCAAGAACAACGTCGAATGTTTCACCTCCGACCACAGTCGCAACATCAGCCGGGGTTCCCCACACCGTCTTTCCTCCGCCGCTTACAATTTCCTGTAAGAC
>NC_027751.1:24422365-24433188 GCF_000695525.1 Brassica oleracea var. oleracea | reverse complement strand
CTTACGGAGAAACGGCTGAAGGGTGGTTTCTTCATCTTGTCAGAGGATTCATCGCCGACTGTCATGATGGTGACGCCGTGGCCGGCGGAGAGAAGCTCTTTGGCAAAGTAAAAGCCAATGACGGCGTGACCGCCGCTGTTGGTGCTGACTATAAGTACATTCTTCTTCTCGGCTTTAACGGTGAATCCCTGAAGAGATGATCTTCGAGAACTCTTCAGAGAGTGTGTGGTGAAGAGAGAAGCAGAAGAAGAGAGAGAGGAAAAGGAAGAAGATGATGAGGGAAGTGAGAAGCGGTGGACAGATGGCGGGAACAGGAGATTGTTTATCGGAATAGCTGTTTTGGATGAGAAAAGCAGAGAGGATGATGATAAAGCCGCCATTATTGTTCCCTCTCTGCTCTGAGTTGTCGTCTTTGTGTTTAATACGACTGGATATGATCAAAGCAGATGAATATGTATGTAAGGCTGTTATTGTTCAACCAGATAACATCCAACGGTCGGTCCACTTTCATTTCGCTTCCTTTTTTTTGTGTGGTTTAAATCTTAACCATCTTACAAGATAACGGTCGGTCCATCGTTTAGCTTACTTATTATATGATAAATCTTAACCATCTTTGACATACAGTGCAATTACAGTAATAAAAGCATTAATAAAATGGTCGCTATGTATTATATCATCAACCAGTCCGACGATACATGTACACTAACTAAGGAAAACAAAAAGTTATAAAGAAGCAAAAGGTTCACATTGGTTTTTGGAAGATTAGCCAATCAAATAAAACCACAAACACCCGAATAAGAAAGAAAAAAATAGTGGATCACACCACACTTGCGCGGATAATGAATGCCCTTGAGTCTTGACGACAATCAAAAGAGAGAAGAATACCTTTTTGTATCTATAAAATTTCAAAATTACGTACATATGAAGAAGCCATCATTTATGATGTCTTTTTTTAGTTCTTCAAGCATTCTTCCTCGCGGAATAAGCACGGTACGCTGCCAATCCGGCAAAACCAACCGCTGTACCCACTGCCATTTCAATCATTATCATTACTAATTAGCTTACTCAGGTGATTTATCAAATATTCATGAATAAACAAGTAGAAGAAGAAGAAGAAGAAGAACCTGAGACAAATAGAAGTGAGCTATTCACGACTTGGCGTATATTCTTGCTTCTTCTTCCCGACTCTGTCTCCGGCACGCTCATGTGAGGGTTCTCTGCTGTACTCACTATTTTCCTGAACAGACTATTCCTTTCATCATCTTTCATGCTTACCGACACTGGTATGTCTATTCCCAACTCCATGCAGACCTGTTCAGTAATAAATACTTTATTATCATATCCACTCATCATATGCTATTAATATGGTCGGTCACAGTGATGCTTTACCCTATCAGACTCTTGCACCGACATTGGATATGCATCCAAATCATCTTTGGCCGCAACCAGAACACAAGGTGTCCCATAACCGCTCTCTTCTCCTTTCCTCGCTACCTCCATCAACATTTCTCTCGCTTTTCTCCATGAGTATACATCCGAACTGCAACACATATTAATTTCTTCATTTTTGATCATCTCCATCCATACCTACCTGACAAGTGCAAAGAGTTTGTGAGAGCTAACCTGTCATAGACAACCACAGCAACATCACATGCTGCCAACGCTTCCTTATTCGCCAGAAACTTTTTCACTCTGTCTTCTGGTATTTCCCTCAATATGAGGGTTTTCTTACAACCCTGTCAAAAATTGCAACCAACACTTAAAAACAGAAAAGAAAAACCTCTACATGTGACAAGGAACATAAGAGTTCAGACCATCGCTACTTACCCCAGGCTGATCAACGACGTTTGCTGCATATCGTTCACCCACTGTTGCCTTATAGCCGTCCGAAAATTTCCTGGAGTTTAAACACGGCTTAGAGAATATAACATGAGCAAACACATATAAACAATCAAAGCTAGCACCAAGACAGGATACTTAGCAATGATAGAGCTAGTTTACCTCTCTAAGAAAGAATCGAGGAGCGCAGACTTTCCAGATTTCTTAGGGCCGAATACAAAGCACTGAAACACATTCCTTTCTGTTCGCTGCTTCTTACGATCCACTGATCTTTTCCTAGTAACAGAAAATGCTGAAGCTGGATCGTGACCATAACCGATATATATCAGGTTTGCCAAAGTTTTCCGAGGATCTAGTAGCGTCATTAGAGCCCACTGCATTAACACCATAAAACAGAGCATAATTAGTTATGGTAAGGAATGTTGCATCTGATAGTTGATCATGGCGAAAACAACATCATTCTAATTTAGCCGTCAACACGACAGCAAGCATACAAACCTCAGACAGAAACCCATTGATTGTCAACTTTCCGCCCGGTGTTTTCTCTGCGGCATCTTTATAGGGTGCCTCAAGCCAAGGACTGAAATCGTAAAAGCATATTGTACATGTAAACAAACTTAAGACGGAACTATAAATGCTCATGTACGAGAGCACTAAAGGCACTGGCAGTAAAATTCAGAAGAAAACATGGTCACCTAACTAAACAAACATTGGAAGTAACAGTTGATAAACACAAAAATTAGAAACGAATCACACAAAAAGTAATCGCCAGAAAATTACCTATCTGGAGCTGTTTGAAACAAATCATCTAGCTCATCTGGCCGTAAGGCTCCATCCTAAACAATGAAGCATTAAAGAACTATCACTGCTTCTTGAGGATTAAATAAGCTTTTAGGCGATACAGAACAACATAAATCAAGGCTGGATGATTAGAGAAACGATCATACACACATTATCAAGGTCATACAACTGGAAGAATCCCCTCAGAAAGTCCATAGTTTCATTAGTTAGCTCGATGCTCTGCAAGTCAAACAACGGAATAGAATGCAGGAATTATCTAAAAGCAGGCGAGCCTGTTAATCACAAACTTTAAATAACAGAACAATTTAGAGATATTCTAGTAGTTAAATACTATTTAAAACACACACACACACCTGATCAGGAGAATGCTTTGCTGGAACTGTTAGTAACTCGGTGTTGAGCTCCAAAGAATCATTGTAACCAAATTTCCGTAGGATAGCCCATGCAGTCTCAGGGCGACCTCTCTCGATAAATAGAGAAAAAAGGAAAAGGAAACCCGGAAGTGTAAGACCAAGATCAGTTACTCCATCTGGTTGTCTTTCTTGTACCACTCTCTTAACTCCCATAAGTTCAACAGGGTCAAGTGGGGCGCCAAAACAATTTACCTGAATTGCAGCATAAATAATTAAAGAGGGATATTTTCATGAAGGCAATAGGCAGTGGGTAATAGAGAAAGGGGACCTGGAAATCATTTAACTCAGCGTCATTAAGGGCACCATCCAAATCTTGATCGCAAAAGTTGAATATTCTTTGAACAGCCCTGCGGAGGCGAGGTTTCAAACATTGCTTTTCTTGATCAAACAAAGGAAATGTAGGATGAAGTACTGCTTTCAATGCATAGTAGAAGACATCAGGGGCCTGGAAAAGAAAGAAAATAATCGTTGTAGTGGCATTTTCCCTCCCTCTTTGCTAAAAGATAGGATCCAAATCTTAAGAAACAAGTAAATTTGGCAGAGAGAAGAAGATGAAACCTGAATAAGGGTTAATGCAGAACATTCAATACAGGTTTCAATCTCTCGGTACTCCTTCATGATTGGTGCCATAATATCCTCAAGTCTAACAGGAGAGCGTTCATCTCGTAAATCAAGCTTGCAGCCCACCACAATCACTGGTGCTTTGATCTAAGACACATATATACATATACAGTTACGAAACTGAACTTAAAGTTTGTGAAGGAGAATGCATAAAATAACAGTCTTTGAGAAACCTGTAAACGGCGGAGCTCAGGGAGCCAGTAAGAACTCAAGCGATCAAGAGTTGCAGGCTGGTCACAGGCATAAGTCAGAATCACAACATCGGCCTTCCTGAATTCCTCAATGAGCTTTATCCTATTGTCAATACTAATTAAATAGCAAACAATATCAGCAGATTGACGATCATCCGTACAAAATTGAAACCCATCAAACAAACCAAACCAATATATAGATAAATCAAATTTCAAAACGTTTCCACCATTGACAATTCAGGAAGAACAACACAATTAGGATGATTAGATAGAGACCTTGAGGGAGTATCAATGATGGTGATAGGTATATAGTCAGGGTAAGCGTCAGCTGGGAGAGTCGTCGGAGGCAGTACGCGCGGGACGTTATCCGGGAAAGTTTCGGAGGCGACGGCAGAGATCAGGCTCGATTTACCGGTGCCTTTGTCGCCAGCGACGGCGACACGGAGGCTTTTACGGCCTCCGGAAGATGACTTTCCTCCAAATCCACCTAGCATGATCGGAGAAACTGAGAGATGACGATGACGATGATGATGATGATGATGAAGAGAAAATGATCTACGAATGGCCGGCCTCAACTGAAGTGGATGGATGCTCCACAACTGAATTCGGGTTGACCCGACACGTTCCCCGCAAGACTTATTAACTTCGGCCTCACGGATTTTAAAAAGCCCAATACAGACGCTTGAAAAGGCTTTTAATAAGTGAATAAAGCCCAAACTAGGGATTGTTCGCAACGTGTCAACAAGGCAGCAGTTATTGTCGCTGAGTCATATCAATGGTGTGTTTGAGTGTTTAATGAGAGTGTAATAACCAAAAAACAACAAAAGAGAGTCAACCAAGACGAAGACGATGGTTTCGTTTCGCTTCCCTTTCTCGTTTTCTCAGCCCTCGCTCCCCAAACCACCGCGCGCCACTTCTTCGTCTTCCAGATTCTCTGTTTCTGCCGTCGCCGTGACACTCACCGTTGGCGCCGCAGCTGCGGTAGCGGCGTCGCGGAATCCCAGGCATACGATTCTGGATTGGGTCTTCTCGTCTCACCGTTCGTCTCTGTTACCATGGGGATCTATAACTCTAGCCGATTCTAGCTCCGAATCGGTTGCTGAGCCTAAGACCGGTTTCTCGTTCCCGGCTACAATCGGAGAATCCCGGAGATTACTCGGCGTGGGGCTGAGGAAGAAGAGCTTGCTGGGTTTAAAGAACATCGATGTCTACGCATTCGGTAAATTCATATCCTTTATAATCCAGACTACATACATTTGTTAGTTAATACGAAGAACATGTTCTGTTTCTTTTTTGCATTAAGTTGATTTGTTAAGCTCCTTTTCGCATATGTATACGTTAGGCATATATGCTGACTGTGATGATGTGAAGAAACTTGTGGGTGAGAAATACGCAAGTCTTGCAGCTTCTGAGCTCAGGGGAAACAAGGCATTCATGGATCAGCTCATGGAAGCCGACATAAAGATGACTATAAGGCTGCAGATTGTCTACAGCAAACTCAACATCCGTTCCGTGCGCACTGCTTTCCAAGAATCAGTCGGTAACAGACTCAAGAAGTTTGGTGGTGTAGACAACGATGAGTTGCTTCAAAGGTAACACTCAAATTTTGTTTGTGTTTGATTTTGTGGTTAGCCTACTGAATTGTTTTATACTTTGGTCTTCTCATTCGTAGCTTCACTAGCCTCTTCAAAGATGAGTATAAAATTCCAAGAAGCTCCATAATTGATTTGACACAAGAACCAGGCCATGTACTCAGCGTAGCAAGTAAGACTCTATCTTTATGACTTCAAGTAAATCGTCTCTCAAAAATGTCTTAAACCACTCTTTATCCTTTGTTTTCAGTTGAGGGAAACCATGTTGGGAGTGTGAAGAGCAAACTCTTGTGTAGATCAATCTTAGACTTGTACATTGGTGAAGAACCGTTTGATAAGAATGCAAGAGAAGATTTTCTAGACAATGTGGCTTCTATAGCCGTCGACAAATAGCTCATAAGATTCAGTAGATCAAATAGCAGAACCAAAGTGTGGTCTTCGTTATTGGATTTCTTTAGTATAATACTGTTGAGGTATTTTCAATGAAATAAATTGCTTGAAGGTTTTGTTTAAGTCTATGGAATGTACACTACACCGATCATAAAGAAAGAAAATCGACTACCCCATAAAATACATTAAACAATCTAGATAAACCTTATAAGAAGATACCGACCCCTTGGTGTTATATATTAGCTTAATTCAGAAGCTATACACTGCAAAAATGGCCACTTCATACGTCCAGCTTCGATGAAACTAGTACTTTAGCTCAGAAAGGTGACCAGGGCAAGAAGTTATGATTGCTGGCACGTTCCTCCCACAAACTGGAGAGCTTTTTTGGGTCGAGCCAGAAGCTGAATTCTCTGTCGGGTCCTGTGCGTGTGCAGCTGAAGAAGTAACAGGTGATAACGGCAAGGCTTTGCTGTTGTTGACCTTAGGTTTTGCTGCTTTTTCATGTGGAGCAGACCCTGTGACTGCAGAAGAAGAGCCACCACCAGATCTTTTCTGTTGCCACTTTGATGGTGCTTCAAAAGAAATCTGAGTCTGTCCGTGTGTTCTTATCTGCTGCTGAGACTGGAACTGCTTGAGGTCTAAGGAATTGCACGACGTGAGAGATGAGGTTGCAAGGTTTTTCCACTGAGATGACTTGGCGGTAACAGAGTCAGCCTGAGAATGAGTCATCGTTTTACTCCGACCAGAAAGCTGCTGCCTCTGCGTAAGATGATGGGTAAACACTGAAGGATCTCCACTCATCCTTGTGGCTGGAGGAGGAGGCCAAGTACCAGAAACAAAGTTGAGGGTTCTCGATGGATTGTCAAAAACCAGCGTCTGTCCATTCATAGCTGGAGTCCTCCCAGTAAGAGTCTTTTTCTGGTCTTCGGCATGACTTGAACAGCTTCCACCTCCCGTCTTTGAGTCACCTGCCTGATGTCCTGCCTGATGTTTTTTGTGGTGAACAACTGGAGCTGCAGATACGAACTGGTAGCCATTGGTAGAGAAATTCAGATTTGCAGGGGCAGAACCACCGGCGAAAGAGGCAAATGACATGGAAAAGTTTTGTGGCTGCATAGGAGCAGTCATGATTTGGCCATATGGCCCTCCTTTATGAGTGTGGCTACCCCTTGAATCTGAGTTATCTCCAGCAGCTTTGGCCTCAGACCTTTGAGATTGTTGACTGTGTTTCTGAACATTAGCTTGGCCTGAAACGCTATTCACACTAACTTGCGGTTGCAGTTGCCTATGCGATGATGAGGAACAGCTTGCTGCCTTTGTCTCTCTTTGGCCTTGGGTCTGATTCTGCAGAAGCTGGGAAGGTTGGAACATCTGCGGCGAATAAAAGGACCCATTGAAGAAAGGCAACTGTTGGCTTGGAGTCCCACCTCTGATGGTTGATGTCAGTTGAAAGGAGTATGCATTGTTGGAAAGAACTGTAAAGTATGGAGAAGAAGCTTCGCAGGCTGATGAACTTGGATGGTTAATATTAACAGATGCTGTGCCGACAGCCACACAAGGATTATTATTTGTTGGACGAGATGACTTCGAAGGTAAAATGACCGGTTGCAAATGGTGGTTTGTTGGGAAGATGAAAGCTTGAGCAGGCTGCATTAAAGGAGAAAAATGATTTTATCCAGGAGAACTAGATAGCACTTTAACAATTTTAACTAAAAAACGCAATGGTATAAACACAAATTGGTGACGACACAAAAAAAAGCCAAGGAAAGACATACCACTACACTACTAGATGCAGAGGGTGGTTGAGGTTTTTTCTGTCTGGTTGAAGCAAAATGACCACTTTCAGAGGCTTTAACCACAAATCTATCTTGTGCCTGTGAGTTTAAACTGAGAATAGGAAGGCTTTCTCCCAAGGATGGGTTTCCAGCGGTTGGCCTCAAGTCACCACCTTTCAGATATACAGAATCTTTGTTTGGCTGAGGAAGATGGTTTGATTTGACAAATTGCTGATGTAGCTGAATGTTCCGGGAAATGAAAAAGTGTGTGGCGCACCTTTTAGGCCTAGGCTGAGAAGCAGAAAATGAAGCACCATGCATTTGTTAAATAATCATGGTCCAAACCAGTAAAATAAACAATGATCAACATCTCTTTGAAGCACAAATGCAACTACGACAGCATATACCTACCTGCACACATGTATAAGATTCACCATCCACAGGTTTACCCTTCTGCATCAGTGGTACATATCTGCCAATGCTTTTAAAAAAAAAAAAAAAATTAGGGTCTGACCATTAGGCTCGCACAAGACAACGTAGGGATTTCGGAACTCACCCCTGATGAGGAAGGCCACTAGGCAAGCCTCCTACAGCTACAGTCAAAGGTAAGACTGAACTCTGCTGAGCTGAAATTGAGATAAACATGGGTTAGAAAAGGTAGATCTGTGTATCCAAGAAAAATCAGTAACCTAAGAAGCCAAAACTTGCATGGTGACTGATTTATAATCTATTCAGGATTGATTACCAGATTTAGCCGGCTGAGGTTGGTTCCGATCTAAATTATGTAATCTAAGGCTAGAAGAATCTCTGCTGATCTCTTGGCTCAGTCTCTCCAGACCAAGATTCAAGCATTCGCGTTTCTCGACAACAATCTTCTCTTTGCTCTTGACAGAACCGTCTTGCTGCATTCAGTATAACGAGAAACAAAAACGTTAGAAACCCAAAAGTGGGGACATGCTAAACGGCACAACCTTAATTAATCTACACCTGCCTTGCAACAAACTTTAGAAGCAGTAGAATGAGAGGCCAAAGGAAGAAGAGAAAGTCTTTCTGGTGAGGAAGGAACAGTTGGAGTAACCTATTGACAGAAAAAAAAAAGATCTTTAGCACATTTGTAACACTGAGAGTCTCGGGAGCTAAAATCCTAAAGGAATAGATATCTCACCATGAGATCAATCTCGAGCTTACTAGCACAACAATTACTACTACTCTTGCTGTCTCTATAGTTTTCCAGTTGTGGACCCTCCAATAATACTCTGCAGGTCCAAAAAAATACATTAGATTTCAGAGAACATGGAGTGAAAAAAGGAAAGATGGATATACAGTAGTCTAATTGTTAATCGCTAGTTCTTCTACCCTTTTGATGCGGCAGAATCTTGGCTCTGCTTATCCAATACGCTGGGCCTTACTTCTTTCTCCTTATCAATGTTGGCTGAGTGCTCAGCTTTACAACCTCCGGAAGAATCATCAGCACCTTCGGTTTTCAAATCTGCAAAATCAAGCAGCGATATATATGTTGCGTCTGAGATAGGATGA
Source organism: Brassica oleracea var. oleracea (assembly GCF_000695525.1). Classification (NCBI taxonomy): domain Eukaryota; kingdom Viridiplantae; phylum Streptophyta; class Magnoliopsida; order Brassicales; family Brassicaceae; genus Brassica; species Brassica oleracea. Next base: position 24,424,030 of record NC_027751.1, on the reverse strand, counting down.
GAAGGAACAAGTGTGTACATACACATACCTTTAACCTCCGATGATATAAAAAGGGGATTCTCCGATTCGTCTTGTATCTTAGAGCGGTGAGGGTGTTGTTGCTTCAGTCCGGATAGAAGCTCAGCTATTTCAATCTCCAAGTCGTCCTCCATCTCCATCTCCATCGTACCCGAGGATTTCGGTGGCTTCGGTATCCCGGATTTGGCTCCGTTTACCTTCTTCTTCTTCTTCTTCTGCTTGACGGAAACAGTTGAAGAAGAGGGTGAGGCAACTTCGAATCCCGGAGAAGTCGGAGGTCCTCGGCGATCTTCTCCAAATCCGCCACCACCGCTTCCAGACGATGTCCGGCAGTCATGTGACCTCTTTATACATGCTGCTTCCGCCAGATTAAAAAATAAATATAGTTAATTAATTAATTAAATAGGAAATGAAGGAAAAGAGTTTGAAAAACAGAGAGACAAAAAAAGAAGAAGATAATAATAATAAATAAAATGGAACCTGAACGAGCCTTTCTTGGGACAGGTACGCCGATCATTCCATCGGCGAACGGCAAGCTCTTCCTTTGATACCTATGCTTAACGTCGTCGTCATCTCCCATACTCTCATCCGAGCTATCTCTCTCGTTTCTCCGTACGGACCTTTCACTCCGCCTCCTCTTACTCCGATTCACCGACTCCGGATCTCTCTCTTTCTTCTCCGCTCGATCCCTCACCTCCTGCCCACGACTACTCTCTGTCACACAGCAGCAAATCAAACAAAAACAAAACAAAAATCATCAGAAAGTCGGAAAATAACAAGGAGGAAGAAGAAGCAATACCTGAGAATCTTTGTCTCCGTTTTGTTACTCCATTTGAAGCAGCCATGGAGGTCGATGATGATTTTCGAGCTTCCCTGGAATTATCCATTCACGCAAGCTAACCTCTCATCAACTGATTCTCACTATAGAATCCTTTCAAGACTTTTTGAGGGATGAACGATCCTCTCCTCTCCTCCTATATCTTCTTAATTCTGTGCAAAAGAGAACGGTTCAGATCTTCAGATGACCACTTCCTCTCAATTTTAACCGTTGGATCACACATTTATTGCACGGCTACGATCTCGAGTAGCCAGCATGGCAGAAACGTCACTTTCTTATGGAATAAAGCCCACTGCGTCCCACATTTTTATTATCATATCCATTTATTCTATGACTTTGCTTCCTTATTTCCTTTTTTTTTATTCAAATCTTCTTCACCGTACTATTAGTATAATAAATTTTCTCCTGCCCACCCAAAACACATCATTAAAATAAACTTTATGGTCATGGCTTTTCTATTTAATATTATTATTTCACTCCTTGATAGTATTATATATTTAAAGACTGTACATTTACAAAAAATAAAGGATTCAATTTTTGTAATTTATTTATATGACATTATGTATAAACAGCTGTCTGGATGTCACACGTTTTATACTGTCAGGTGTTTAATTTTATTGTATAAACATCTATATTATTAAAAGATAAGTATCTATTTGAAAATATTTTTATTTCATTAATTAAATTTTTTATTTTTTTACTTGTCTTTTTCAATTGCATTTATGAAATATCCTAAAACGAATAAAACTGCCTAATTTATTACTTGTGTTTTCAGTTACATTAATGAAATATGCTTAAATGAATTTAAA
>NC_027751.1:24411377-24418354 GCF_000695525.1 Brassica oleracea var. oleracea | reverse complement strand
TTATTTTCAGTTGATTAAATTTAAAAATAATTATTTATTCAAAAAATCTATATTATTAAAAGAGAAGTACCCACTTGAAAATGTTTTTACTTCATTGATTAAACTCCTCTTTTTTTTTGCTTGTCTTTTTAAGTTGCATTTATGAAATATCATAAAACGAATAAAACTGCCTAATTTATTACTTGTCTTTTCAGTTACATTAATGAAATATGCTTAAATGAATTTAAATTTTCTATTTTATTGTTTGTCTTTTTCGGTTACCTTAATGAAATATTCTTAAATAAATTTGGACATAATGTCATTTAATCAACCAAAAAAAACTCATGAGTTATCCTTACGTGCATAATTTTAATAATAGAGATTTTTAAAAACGTGCATCATTAAAATGTTATCTAAAACATGCAGCACTAATATATAACACGCATCAATAATACAAGAATTTGACTCACACAATTGTACGAATATTATTTTTAGTTGATTAAATTTAAAAATAATTATTTATTCAAAAAATATTTAAGAATGGCTATGTTTTTAAAAAGTATATGGTATTATTTGCTCATAACTCATATGTCATTTGCTAAATTGTTAGAAAGAAAATTTTAGCATAATATAACTCAGTTGTCATTTGCTAAATTTATGGTTTTTATTTATATTTTTTATTATTTAATTATAATATTTTCATTTTATATTCGAAAGATAAATGAATTTTCTTTCAAACAATATTTTTGAAATTTGTATTTTTAAAAAAATAATCAATTGAAATTGTTATTAACATTGAATATAATTATTTTTGACATAATTTAAGTTTTCGTTTACATCAAAACTTATCATATTTTAGGATAATTTTAATTTAAAATGTAATTTTCATATTTTTCAAACAAATTCTAAAAATATTTTTTAAATATTTTGTTATAATTTTTAATAAAATATTGAATTGCATTTCAAATAAAAAGTTAAATATATTAAAAATATTCTAATTAAAATTTAATATAGTTTTAAAGAAATGGTCAAAATAAAAAAAAATCATGATTTTTGTTAACTGGGTGGATCATTATTTATATGATATCGCACACGAAAGAAAATTTCTGTTTTACAATTATCTAATTAACTCTATATACTCATTTTTTATATTTTTTATATTTTTTTATATGATATCACACATTCGTAAAAAAAATAGATAGTTTAAGATGAAAAAAAAATATTTACTTAATGAATATAATATGAGCGAATATTACAAATACATCATTTAATAAAATAAATAATTAAAAACTGAAAATTCATATCTGCACTAGCCAGAGTCTAGTTTACATTAAAAAAAATCAAATGGTGCTTCAAAAGAAAGACGGTAGTGTTATTTAATTGAAATGATTAGACCCGTAATGGGATACTTGGCCGCTGATTCGCTCTTTTGTGGTTATGGGATGGCCTTGGCCACGCCACAGGGCACAGGCCCGCAAGCAATATATAGTAAGTATACTAACCACATTACTATAGTTTTGATTCCCACTTTAGTATTATTATACTATGCTATGACTTGGTCCAAAAACTATATCCTATCAAAACGAGCTTTATTATATAAAATAAGATGACAGGATAAAACAAATTCAAAAATGGTTTGAACAAAATATGGCTGGAAGATAATGCAAACGAAACAAACGTAGTAAGATAAACGTAAAGTATTCGTAGTTGTGGAGCAGCATGATGGTGGTAAAACTATTCTAATCATGTTTATAATAGAAAAATACTTTTAATAATGTTTTGACCCTAGCCTATATTATAATGGTATAGTAACACTTATATTACCAACACTAGTGGACAAAAAATAAAAGTATGTTGTAAAAGACAGATTAAAACTTAATTGAAAACTGGAAAGCGCAAATTAACGAAAGTTTCGTTGGAGTTCCGATGTAAGGAATCCAACATCTCAGCCACTTGACATATTCTAGTATATGTCAACATTCCTATTTGTATTAACGATTAGTACAATATTTAGTGAAATAAAATATTTTATTATGCAAAGTTGCAAACAGACAAATTAAAATATACTCTTCCCATCAGTCCTACTAAAATATTCATCATGGTGTATGGACTAATCTTATATGAATTATTTTTATTAAATCGTTTGAAAACTATATTTAAAGAACACACCACTATCGATGCATGCATGTCTTACAAGTTGCAAGTTGCAACCATGAATAAACTAATAAAAAAAAATTCATATTTTTCAAAATACTTTTATAGCAAGATCCGTATCCGTTTGCTATTAGACGTGAAATTATTCCTCCTTCAAATTTCAAAATTCATAACAAATTATACAATCATGTGGAATTGTCGATCGTAATTTAAAACCAATATGTATCTATATTTGAAAATTAAAGAATAATTAACAAGTTCTAGTGTATAAAACCCCTAGGAAAGAAAAAGTGAACATGTTAATTGTGCATAGGTACAGAGAAGTCAAATTCGCCACCTAGAATTTATTGTGCTATTTTATAACAATATTTAGGTGTATTGTTATAAAAAAAATTTATAACAAATTTAGGTGTATTCATCAACGATTAAAAGAGTATTTGCATTCCATACCTTAATATTATCCCAGCTATATACCTAAAAACACCATTATTCACTGTTCGACAAAGGTAATTTGTAGTATGATATGTACACTGTGCATCCACTAGTTTCACTGTATTGAGCATTTTCTTAAATTTACACTTTGTTTTGGTTTTCTAACAAATTCACTCTAAAAAAAATCCTATGTTATTGTGCTATTTTATTTTATTTTTTTTAAGAAGAAAACAGATTTTACTCCAGATTGAATCAAACTTCATTGCAAGCATAGAATGAAGTATGGGTTTGGCGGATTTCTCGATGAGAGCGACTTTCTATAAAGAAGACGCATTTGAAAACCCGAATTCAACAGAGGGAGAGAAATCTAGGAATGTAGAAAATAAATGTGTTACACGGCAAGCAGGAAATGAAGCTAACAAGAGTTTGCTGTACAAAGAGGGAACACTTGAAGAACTGAAAATAGACTTGAACAAAGTTACTCTCGATTGCCAAAAGGCATTCTTGTACCCCCAAGAAACACAACATATTTTTTTCCGATGAAAGATAAGTAGTAAAAGCGGCAAAAGAAGATGGGAATTGTGGGGATTTTACCAGATCGTCGCCTAGCACCCATTCCAAGTTACACTTTCAACAACTCCTGTGGATTCATTTATTGTGTACGCTTTTTAGCTTTGTAGTAATTAGTGGAGGCTCTAAGGAAACTAGACTATGGACTCAAAAAAAGACCAATTAGTAGCTGAAAGTTACCTTCTCTTTCTGTTTGCAGAGGTCCTCTACCTTCTTCATGTATGTGTCAATTAGTTTCTGCCATCGTTACCCAATAACATACAAGTTCTATCAGCAACAACACACTTAACCGTTTATACCTGTCTTCCTCTATAACGTTCTCCCCTTTTTCAAAAAATTTATAGAACAAACTCGTGCGGTCGGATCGGATGATTACCTGCAAGTCGCTTGACAAATCTTTCACGTTGTCTTCTGAGAGCTTCTTCTCCTATGAAAATGATGCTTGTTTTTAAAAAAAAATGAAAAAGAAGAGGATCACAAGGAAAAATGAAGAATAAAAAAGAAGAGCTTAACCAACCTTCTCGAGTTTATCATAAGACTTCAAGGCATCCCTCCTTATGTTTCTCAGTGCAACCTATACCAAATATACAAAATTCGAAATAAAGAGACAGCAGGCAATGAATAGTTTCTACTACATCGCTATGCACCCTATTTTAGAAAGAATAGAAAAAACTACGTACCTTCCCTTCTTCAGACTGTTTGGCTACAACCTTTGTTAGTTCCTGCAGTGGTACAAATTAAAGCACAAAATTCGAAAGCAGCATAGCAAACACACACAGTTCCTTATCTTGAAAAAATCACGAGGAGATGAAATTTTAAGAGGAAGAGAAACCTTTCGTCGCTCAGAAGTGAGGGGAGGCAAGGACAAGCGAATGACATCACCATCGTTATTAGGAGTGACTCCAAGATCGGAATTGACAATGGCCTTCTCTATAGCCTTCAAGCTATATGAAAACATTTTTTTGGGGATGATGATGTATCATGAACCAACAAAGAGAACAAAGAAAAAGAAAAGAAGCAGAAAGTATGTATCAATGTTACCTAGATTTGTCATAAGGCTGGAGCAAAAGAGAAGTTCCATCGGGAGTACTGATTTGGGCTATGCTTTTCAGACTCACTGGACTTCCATAGTACTCAACCTGGAAAACCATAGATCGAAACATCTAAGTTTGCATAATAAATACACCATATTCTCAAATGTTTAGCTTTCACACCTCAATCTTGTCAAGCATAGCTACATTGGCTCTCCCGGTCCTTATGGAATTGAAACTAGTCCTAAGCGTTTCAATCGTCTTCTCCATCTTTGATTTCTGAAATTTCACAAACAAAACATAATCATAATACTCACAGTCTTTGACTAATCAATAATCCAAAAGGGGGGGGGGGGGGGTACGTACAACATCCTTCTCAATAGCAGATTTCTCCGCCTCTATCTCTTCAATAGTTGCAGACCTTATCACCACTCTGCAATGGAGTTTTTAGATAAGTTTAGCAAAAAAAAAACTATCATCACTACCCACATAAACAAATTTAATTAGCAAAACCTGCCTCTTCTGTAGTGACCGCGTCACAACGGGGCCACCACCACCGGAGAGCTTAACTCCCGCACCGAGCCAAGGATTGTCGCTCCTTAAAGAACACGGAATTGCGCGTGCAGAGGAAGCCATGACCCTCAAACACGAACCTACTACCCAACGTGTTCTAAGCCAAATAAATAAAACAGGAGTCTGATTCCCCCAGTTAACCAAGCCGAGACGTACCTGGGAGAGAGACGAGCGACTTTGAATCATTGGCTCTGAATCGAAGAATCGGTATGCTCTGAGCAGTGGAAGCCGCCATGGCAGTCTGTGAGAGACTAGAGTTAGAAATTCTTCTTTGTTTCGTCACTGCCTTGTTCGGGATAAGGAAACGCTTCGACTCCTTTGAGCTCATAAACCTCTAATCCATTCAAAGATATTCTTTTACTAGGAGGGCTTCTAGGTATGGTCCTCAAATATTCAAGCCCAGTATTTAGATAACAGTGAGGCTCCATAGATACGATACATAGGCCTGTGTCTAAGAACCAATATTAGTATTTGGCTATTTGCCAACCCCTTACACGTGTATCTATCTGATCTATTAATTTTACTAGGTGTTGGCCCGCCCGTAGATTTACATTAAAATTATGTTATATTAAAAAATATTTTACTTTTATATGACATTTGAAAAGTTACTTTAAATTGAATATAAAAAATATAATTTATTTTCTAATTAGATCATATATATTTATTTTGCTAACATTTGAACTTTGTTTATAATGCGTACGTGTTTGGATTTTATTTGTTATCAACTATATCTTATAACATTATACTATTTTATTTTCAGTATTCATTTCACACAATTTTTAATGGAAATACATTTTTTTTTGGCATTTGGATGAGAATTGGTGGCATTATGTTGGCCCCTTCTCATGACGGTTATGCTTCTCCTGGCGTTTTGATTTAGTTGTAAAGCTTGTCAGGTGGTTCTTCATTGTTGGTTGTTTGTCATCGATTCGTCTGACTGTCTCTTTGTAATCCTCCTGTGGTTTTTAGGTGGTTAGGCGTTATCTTTTTCTTCAATCTTGAATTTTTTAATTCTTGAATATAGGTTTCGACTTGATCCTTTTCTTTGAATGCCAGTGTCTAGGTTTTAGTCCCCCTGTCTTTGGGATCTAGTTTCTAGGGATATCTTTGTTTTCTGCCAACATATGCATTCTAACTTGTCTTTAACCTGCTTGGTAGTTTCACCGAATGAAATATATATCAATTTGGGAAAAGAAAAAAAAGCTATGAGATTTTTTATGAATGTATTGTATTTATGAGCAGTCCATGTGCGTAAGGGTTTATCTTATTATTATTTTTTTTGATAAAAATACTTGCCGGCAACTGTTCTTTGGTGAACGCATTGTTACGTAGAGATGAAATTCATATCATTTGCTGTTTAGTGCGTTACAATGAATTTTGTGTGTGAATTTTTGACACTTTGATAGTGTCAGCCACTTTTATGTTTTCTTTCTAGTAATATGGCTATTTAAGATTCATGTGAATAAGTAAACAATGTATTAAGTAGTGAGTGACTTATAAACTCAATCAATAAGCTCTATAACTGTTTCATTATCTTCTTCCCAACTATGGTGTCATGCTTACAGAGAATACATAACAGTTAGTATATAGCAATTACTCTATTTCAAAATTTTACATGAAATAAAATCTTACATTGTGGATAAAATTCAAAAAAAAAATAGAAATTTTATTTAGCTTTCATGCATTTTTTGCTATTTGAATTTTATACAACATAAAATAAATAAAATGATAATAGAAACTAAAACAAATTCAAATAAAATAAAACTAAAATAGCTGAAAATTTAGAAGATTTTTTTTTATAATTACATTTAGTGTTTCATTTTATTTAAATTGAAGAAATTAAAATATAAAATATTAAAATAAAAGGATAAACTAAAATTTTATTTTATAATAAATAATACTGTTTTAAAAGATAATTTATGCGCATGGCACATAATTTTTCTGTTGGCTGCTCCTTTGCTCGAATATTTAAGTTTTGTTTGTAAGTTGTCGGCTAAACTGCTAATACATGTTCCATCTTATTGTTCTTTCAAGGTAGTGCTAACTTTATTTTGTAGGGCATTTATTAGTAGTGCTTGTAACATCATAACATGTATTGTGTTTGTTAATGTTGTATTGAATTTGAGTGAACTAATATTCACTATAGATTCCGAAGTGAAGATATCATAATGCATTAATCCACTTTTGTATCGTTTTTTAATCTTTGTAAATTTTATAAAAGCTAGAAAGAAACTCATG
>NC_027751.1:24399286-24411277 GCF_000695525.1 Brassica oleracea var. oleracea | reverse complement strand
AGTTTCAACGTTACGATAATTCATTTACACACAACTCTATGTAACATTCTAAAAGAAGGATTTTCTCATACATTGTCATATCTATAACCATTCTTTGTTATAAACAATAATATTGTGCAGTAGAGTACTGTGATTAAAGAGATATTTTTCATAAAGCTACAGATTTAACGAAACATACCAGTTTATAGTCTTTAACAACTTTCGGTGTTATGACTACATGGAAAATAAATCATCCATTCCAAGATATTATTCTTTTCCCCCATATCTACACATTCATACTTTTCGGATTGGAATGATGAAGCAGAAAAATAAAGTTGATATATGAGTTACACACATAGAGAGGATAAAATCAAAATGAAAAAAAAAAAGAAACTAAATTTACACTTCCATTTGCTTGGTTCTGAGAATTTATATGTCTACAGTAATGTTTCTTCTTAGCAGGAGAAAGATTATCCTCGTCTCGAAGTTCACTAACATCAAACTCGTTTCCAGACTTTGGATCTTTCACTACCCGACCCAAATGACCCAGTGGCCGACCCGTTTCCTCTCCTCCTCCACTTCTCAGCATAATCATCGTCATCATTTTCATAATCATCATCCCATGCTCCTCCTAGTAATTGTTATAATTGCGGTTCATGAGACCCCAATCCTTGAAAATGTCCCATTTAATAGTGAACACTATTGCGAGGCTCGAAATGGTTACAGCCACCAAAACCATAAGCCACTAAGTCCATTTCTTCAAATTTTGTTCTATCTGCAACCACTAACATGGTGGATAGATACTTCAGTTCATTTGGTCTTTCATTGTTTTCATTATCCTCAACCAACGTCCATACACACTGCCAAAAAAAAAAGTCTAACATTTTGAAAGGATGCAAACATTGCCTATTTCAAAAAGATGAAAAAGTATGAATTTAGTATAGTACCTGAGCTAAGCGGAACAATTAAGGAATGATGGCAAAAACAATGTGAGTTCTTTGTAAATGTTTCTGATCGAAACCAAAACGTTAGGATTTTAACTGTAAAACAAACCAAGTAGCAAAAGCTAAATTTACTCAAACAATGATCATGATTATAAGTATTAAGTTACCTTGCCAATTTGGTTTTCCCATGTAAATGGTAATGAGGGGGTTGCAATCTCAGGGGATGTTGTCTATTTGTTAGTTCAGACGTTGCTATTGGATCAAAGTCTAGGAAAACTCCCATGGTCAAACAAAGCAAAAGCACTTGAGATTCAAGGTCGTAAGAAGAAGATGTTGCCATAAGAGTTTGATTCTAGTTACCTTAATATTTGTTTTTTGGAAAGAAAGTCTTTACGCAAGGGCACATACATGCTTAATAACTCGAAACTGAATTTAAGAAATAAAAGTGTTTATAATCCACAAAGAGCATCTTTTAGCAGGTTAAGCAAAAGAGAGTTGACCACATACTTGTCATCATGGACAGGAACTCCACACTCTTAATCGTGGAAAGCAATGTAAGATTTGTCTTTAACATGAATAAAAAAAAAATCAAAGGTCCAGTCATCGCAGAAGAAAATATTTAAGCAGAGATGAAGTTAATCCCTTCAATATCGAGAAATGATAAATAAACTAATCTTTACACTTTATGTTGAATTACTAAAGCAAAGCATCAATGTCAATTTCTAACTAATATGCGAAAGCAATTGTATTCCTACATAAACTGGAAACGATCAATAAGGGAGACTGAGAAAAGATTATTACCAGATTTGGGACTATCTTTTCATCTTTCTCCTCCGTCATATCCCTTCTCAGTGAAGATGAATAGTTTGACCGGGTACGGCGCGAAGCCCTCTTCCCGCTCGAAGAAGACGCCATATCAGTGGGAAAAAGATGTCTCAAATGAATACCATGCATTTGAGATACCATTTCGCCTCAAGTTTGAAGGGTGTAGAGGCGAGAACTACAACATTTTATTAAACGAAACTCCGTAAAAGTGAGATCTTGAGATGTATCAGCCATCGGTTTCTCCAGAGATGTAGATTAGGATGTGTAACGGCGAGAGACGATCAAAATAAAATGAAATTGGGATGTGAGATAAGATCTATTGATCGTCTTTGCTGTAACCTTCGACGGAAATAACGGGACTGAATGAGTGAGAATGGATCATAATAACTCAACAGAAACGGTAATCTGCAGAAATCGGAAAAGATGAGGCGAGGTGGAAGGGTCACACGTTTCGACGACCATTGTATTTGGAATAAGAATTGGACTGATTTAAAACGGGCTACAACCAAATATTATCGGCTCATATGAATTGGTCTGCTATTATTCTGTGTTGAGAAATAACGGTATGACGTGGCCATTTAAAAGATCATGATTTGACGATTTTTTGAAACGACGTGGACAGCTTATTTGTTGAGTATATCCAACTTTTAGTATAGTATATATATAGATTGACATCTCGGGTTTATTAAATGTTTATCTCGTGGTCCTTTGATATCATAAACAGTACTAGTATAAATTTTGCTGGTTTCATTTATCATGCATCAATAAATAAAAAAATAAAATATAAAGGCGAGGGTTAATAGAGATTATAAGTAGGAAGGTATATATAGCAGCTGGCAAATTTATAACGGAAGCGGAAGCCGAGCCGGTAAAGCAGCCGAGGTTCGCGCTTACCCCCCTTGACCTTCAAATTTAATATGCCTACTCACACGTGCGAGCATTGTCCTACTCCCACCAAATTTATTTCTCTCCTTTTTATTCTGATTTATTTAAGTAAAAGAATCTAGTAACACCTACATTATACACTTTTCTAGCCAAAAAATAAAAAAAAACTGTGAAGTACATGTCTAGGTTTTTATAACTATAAAGTGTAATTTTTCATTATTTAGATACTCTTAACAAACATATAGTTATACACCATGTTCGAAAACGCGGACTAGGCAGCCGCCAGGCCGGCGAGTATACGCTTGGCGGTCAACGACCGTGGCGGATTGATCCTAATCGGCGATAAAATCGGATTTATCAAAAAAAAATGTTTTTTGTTTAGTTTTGTGTTAAAAATCTGTGTATTTTAGTTAAATCTACGAAAATTTGATAGAATTGAATTGTAAAATGAAGAAATCGTATGTTAATGAGTGAAAAAAAAGCTGGAAAAAAAGGCGTTGTGTTGCAGGTATGTTAAGGAAGAAGATGACTGCAAAAATATGATTTTACCCTTCTTTAAATGAAAACATTGAAAGAATAAACAAAAAACGTTGAGAAGGATCGAACCTAAGTACACACATCAATTTAATAAGGCAATTACCACTCAAGCCAACGTAACTTATTGCTCATGTTTTACATATATAGTATTTATACATGTATATACACGTAAAAGCTTAGAAACTACGCCCCGATTAATCGCCGAGTAATCCCCGATTTTTCGTTAAATCACTAGGCTCATGCCGACCGCCCGACTAACGCCTAGCGTATTTTCGAACATGAGTTATACTATTGTATTGAAGTGTAAATATAGCATACATACACTTTGGCCTATAATTAAACAGAAGAAAAAAAAACAAAATTGGCACTCTAGTAATATAAGTCATCGGATGATACCAAAAATTATATGGCAAATAAAGAGATAATAACAAGGGGGAGAGACTTTACCCTTTTTCAAATTTATGTTAACAACTTTATTTCATATTTTCTTCTGAATTTAAATCATTTTTGAACAAGGAGAAAAAGAGAAATATCCTCCATATTTCGTAGACGGTGCAAATAAAATAAAGGAAATAAAAAAAATGAGGAGAAAGAAACAAAGAAAGCACCGTCAGTGGGAGTATATAACTACCACCACCCACTAACAAACCAACCCGGAACTATCTCTGAATCACTAAACCCTTTCTTCTTCTCTTTAAAATCCACTCACTCGAAGAGAGAGAGACTAGTAAACCCACAGTGAGAGAGAGAGAGAGAGCATTACCTCCATTAATGCCTCACTGCAACAAAGCGTGATAGAAAGAAAGAGAATCATAACTCCTTACCGTTTCGAATCAAAATCAAACTTGTGTTGATTATTTAAAACTATTTCATATAATATGGAGATGGATCTGAGCAAGGTTACTCTTGACATTTTCACCAAGCTTGAACAGAAATGGCTCTCCCACTGCGACACCACCAGGAAGACACGCATCCTTAGCATCGACGGTGGTGGAACCACTGCCATTGTGGCCGGAGCTTCTATTGTTCGCCTCGAAGACCAGATCCGCCTCCAGACCGGTGACCCTCACGCTCAGATCTCTGATTTCTTCGACATTGTTACCGGAACCGGAATCGGAGGCGTACTCGCGGCCCTGCTCGTCGCCGACGATGGCTCCGGGAGGCCGATGTTCACCGCCAGGGAAGCTGTTAAGTTTATCGAGGAGAAGAACTCGGAGCTATTCGAGATCAGGCACACGGGAGTCTTCAGGAGGAACCGGAGATACTCCGGGAGCAGCATGGAGAGGGTGCTGCAGGCAGCGTTTAGGAGGGAGGACGGTAAGGTGCTGACGATGAAGGACACGTGTAAGCCTCTCCTCGTTCCCTGCTACGACCTCAAAACCTCTGCACCTTTCGTTTTCTCACGCGCCGGCGCATCCGAGTCGCCGAGCTTCGACTTCGAGCTTTGGAAAGTCTGCCGTGCCACCTCGGCGACTCCCAGCATGTTCAAGCCGGTCAATGTGGTGTCGGTGGACGGAAAGACCTCTTGCTCGGCCGTCGACGGCGGTTTGGTGATGAATAATCCAAGTGCCGCCGCCGTCACGCACGTGCTCCACAACAAACGAGATTTCCCGTCGGTTAACGGCGTCGATGACTTGCTCGTCTTGTCGATAGGAAACGGTTCGTCCTCAACTCCAGGAAGGAAACTTCAGCGTAATGGAGACTGTTCCACGTCATGCCTCGTGGACATCGTGCTTGACGGAGTTTCCGATACCGTTGATCAGATGCTTGGGAACGCTTTCTGCTGGAACCGTACGGACTACGTTAGAGTCCAGGTAAGCTAATTTCTCAAATATAGAAATATTACAAACAAACAAAAAGAAAATGAAAAAGAGGATTCAAAGTGGATGTGCATGCAGGTGAGCGGTTTGACTAGCGGCGGAGATGGAACTGTGGGGCCGAGGAAAACGGCGGAGGAGTTGTTGAAAGAGAGAGGTGTGGAAACGGCACCGTTCGGAGGGAAACGGTTACTAACGGAAACAAACGGAGAAAGAATCGAGAGTTTCGTGCAACGCCTTGTTGCTTCTAGCCTCCCTCCAAGTCCTTGCAAGGAATCTGCCGTTAATCCTCTCGCTGACGGCCGTTAAATGTGTTTTTATTGTTATTTATTTAGGATCTAAGTATAATATAAGCCCCTGCTGTAAGTTTGTAAGCAAACCTGTAACCCAGGGTTAGCTTTTAACCTCGCATCCTTTTTTTTTTATCTCCCGAGTTAATTAGCTTTTCTTAAATGACTTAATAATGAATGATATAATCTACCTATTATTTACACTGGTGGAAAGAAAATAAACAGATATTCTTTCCTTGGATAACCAGCACCAGAGTGTTCCAAATCTATAACTTGTCATTTTCATGCGATAGCAGTGACGCAATGCGTATAATAGATAATAAATAAAAAAATAAATAAATAAATACAGCTCGATATAATAGTGAGAGCAATGTGATTCATAAGTAGAAACCTTGTTCGCAAACGCGCTACGCTTGCGGTATATCCGTGCCTAGCGATTTATTGAAAAAGCGGAAAAAACTTGGGGAGTACGCGGGGGGGAATTTTTTGTATTTTTATATGTATAATACTTTCTTTCTACGTATAATACAATTTTTATGTATAATACATGTTTATGTATAAAGCATTTTATAGATTTGTAATAAATTTAAATATATAATCGTATATGTCATTCACAAAATATAGTTTTTCATATATTCTAAAGAATTGTTTACTTTAAATGTTCCTCAAACTAATGGGATTTGTTTTTAAACTTATATATTTATAATAGGCTATATATATAACTTTGTAACTTACTAACAATAAAGTTCGCTGGGTGAAATGGTAGAAGCTTGTTTTTCAGCTGTGGGAACACGAGTTCGAGAGTCTTGTGTGTTTTATAAATTTTTAAATATTTTTGAATGAAGGATAAACATTTAATTTCACACTCGTCTTCTTCATCCCTTCCACTACAGGATTAACCCTAGCCTCCAGTACAGCTTTAGTACACTTTTCACTTGTTCTTATTATTTTTTGTTGATTTTCATCGGATCTTAGTAAAAAACTTGTGGATTTTGTTGGATAAAAGGATTTGAGCATACATGTTTTACAATTTTCAGATTATGAATAACTCGGATTCCAGATTTAGTCGCCGATTTCTTCGATTATGCGGTCAAAGCCGGGAAAAATTGGGTCAATGCGTAACGCCTCCGATCAGCACCAATACGCCACGGTGGGTCTCCGAGTACCGTATTCTCGGACGAGTAATCGCCTACTCGGGCGCGGTTTTGAACAAGGTGTAGAGATGACAATTATGAATCTGGAACGCGGATCTGGCCCATAAAAGACCGTCGTGGAACGGTATTGGAATGAGGTTTTCTAGGTCCGTAAATTTGTGGGCCTCGCGGGACGGGTCTTTGCGGGATGGGCCGAAACGGGTCAAGCGGGATTGCATGGACCTGCATTTTTTTCATTTCTTATTTTACCTGAAAAAACGAGAAAGAAAGTGAAAAGAAAGCGATTCTTGTGACTTTTCCCCTAGAAAACATAAGGAGCTCCGACGATGATGATTCGAGCTCCGGCGATGATGATTCGAGCTCCAGCGATGATGATTCGAGATCCGGTGATGATGATTCGAGCTCCGGCGATGACGACTCCAGCTCAAGCGATGACGATTCGAGCTCTAGTGGTGTTTTGATTTGGTTTTCTCTTTTTATTACACACAACTATGGATTGCTTTATTACAATGTGATATTTCTTGTTTAAGTTAATTGGTTTTGTTTTCAATATTGTGAAGTGGTGTTTTTCTTAAATTAAATTTAGTTACAAGGGTGTTGTTTAGGAGAAGAGTTAGTTGTATATCACGTCACTTTTATAATTTGACAAAATGATTCACGAATTTTTTTTGCAATCCAAATAATTAAAAAAATATATGGTTTGATGAAGACATACAACACTTGAGCCAAATTATTACAAAGACAACAACTCAATCAGATTCAAACTTAACAAAAGCTTATGCTAATAACAAAAAAAGGCTTTTAACTCAAGAACGCAAGCAAAAACAGAGCTTTGTTGCATTGATTTTGATAAGGTAATGAGCTATCTTCAACTCTTTTACACAACTCTTCTACTTGAACATTCATGAAAGAAGTTATAGCAGGCAGTTTGATAACGAGGCGTTCCGCGAGACGGTCCGCGAAGGTCTATATATTTTGCGGTACGGATGTAGGCCGGCATTTTGAAAACCACAACCCGCGCGGGACATACCTACTATGACCCGCTAGACGACTAATCCATCGCGGTATGGAACGGAACGGGATGGGTAAACCTCTTTGACATCTCTATTCGTAAGTAGTCAACCATAGTACTGGGGCATGGTTCTTCTTTCCAACACACCATCGCATTCTCCATTCATCTTTACTGTTTTCATACCAAATTGAACCGTCGTTGTAACTAAATTCTGCTGTTTTTTTTTCCTTTCTAGCTATGTTCCATTAAACATCAATTATTCAGCTTGAAGGTGATTAGTTAGGTTTTATCTCCTTAGTTTAGCTTTATTTACTTTTAGATCACTAAATTTTACCAATCACGTTGTAGCTTTATTTTTAATAGTTAAAACCTAAATCAAGTTTCTATAAACGTTTACCAATCATGCTTTAACTTTATTTTTAAAGCTATAGCAAAAAAAACTAAAGCAAATTTTTTTAATGTATTTTAGGTAAAAAACTTAAAACTTTCTTTTATAGGCTGTAGAATCTGTGAAATAAAATAACTATCTATAATATCAAATAAATTAGATAATCATAATTAAAAACATCTATAAATATTTAATTCAATTTTGGGTGTTGCAAAAAATATTAAAATATTTTAAATAAAATATATATTATTTACATATCACATTTTAAATAACAATAAACTTTGAGAATTTATAACAAATATTAATATAAATTATGTAATTGATAAAAAAATAATTATTTTATATATACATTACAAATTTCACATATTTTATTTTAAAATATCTACAGCCTATAATTTAGAGCTATAACAAATTTAACTACAGCAAAAATCTCTGCAAAAATATCTACAGTAACAACTTTACAGCTACAGTCAATTTACCTACAACTAAACTTTTACAGCTAAATTTTTAGAGCCACAGTTGAACCTTTCGTCACCACTGTTTATAGAATTCAGTCACATTTGGTGTCACTTCTATTAGATAACTGCGAAGATATCACAATTAGCTATATGTTTTGAGTGAAAAGAGCATTTACTCTTATTTCGGCTTTTTATTGTGTCAATCAAATGGAAAATAATTTAATTTCTTTTATTCTAAATATTGTTTGAGTAGAGTAAAACAGCTTTTTTCTTTCGTTTATGCAGAGTAAACAAGTTGGGCTGGTTTCAATTTATTATTATGTCTCTTCTCTTTTGTTTACTCTATAAATTTTTTACCCATTTTATTTACTTTAATTTCCTCTCATTTATTCCAACACTTACCAATCACACTTTTAGGGATGTTGCTACAACCAATATATTGGTTGGTGGACAGACATGATCTTTACAAGTGCAATAGTAGCTAGCTGCCTTTCCTTGATTGATATACATACATCTATTTACAAGTGCATTTGTAACTCATTCGACTTATTTGTTGATTTATTGGTACTCAGGAGATTAGAATTCCTACTATAATTTATTCTACTTTCTCAAAATGCATACTGCTCATTGCATCCATAGCTTCACTAAGAGCAAATGACTTAAATTGCACACTATATATTATGACAAAATTAGCACACAAGAAGAGAAAAAATAACACTAACTAAAAGATAAAATAACTTAACTATTTTAAATCTTAAACCTTTATTATAAAAAGAAATTTGCCAAAATGACTCAAAACTTGATTTTAAATACAAAAGTGTACTCTAAATTTAAATCAAATGCAAAAATAACTCAAAATCCTAATAAAATTATAACAACCCTTTTCTCACCAAACAAAAAATTTGTATTGAGTTTACCATTATAACTTTCCACGTGAAATTAGGTTTATCGCCAAAAGTGAAGTCTTCCAAAAGTCTTCCAAAAGTCTTCTCATGATTATCTTAAAAATAATTTATAAAATATATTTTGATAGGGAAAAAAATCTAAATCATGTAAATATAAATATTTCTAAATGATGTAAATTTAATTTTAGTAAAATTGAATTATTTTCAACATAGATGAGTGAATGTAGATTGAATCATGATAGGCTTTGGTTTAGGGTTTGCTAAGATATATAATAGTATTGTTTTTGAAATTTTATTTTTAATTTTTTTTTGACATGTATGTATTTAGTTAAACACTAAAATATATTTTTATTTCAGTAAAATATTATTATTTTATATTATTTTGATTTGTTTTTATAATTTTTTTTTATTTTTACGGATCGAATCGGATATTCGGTCGAAGATCTAATATTTTCCGGATATTCGGGACACCGAATATTTGGATAACTACGGATCGGATAACTGATTATTCGGACGAAACAGATCGGATTACGAATACCTCAAAAAATTTGGATATCTGATTCGTGCCCACCCCTATTGACAAGTGCATTTGTAACTCACTTCACTTATTTGTTGATTTATTGGTGACTCAGGATATTAGAAATCCTACTAAAACTTAGGCTTCGAATGGGGACGTAGATGAAAAAATGCAGATCAAACCGATAATGCATATCACACCAGTAATGAAGATCAAATGTAGATCAATCAAATTAAACAAAATAAATATAGATTTATTTATCAAATAAATTTAGTGGTTTATGACATTTGAATGAATATTTTTTGAAAAAAATATATCTAAACACAAAATACAAGTTTTAAGTATAAATATTAAAATGTAAACTACTAAATAACATAGATGAATTCACTAAGATAAGTTATATAAAATATTATAAAGTAACATGTATGACTATTTATTGTAACGGAATATATAAAATTTGATATATTTTCGATTGTTTTGTACAATATATGTTTCATCCATATCATTTGGTTCAACTTTATAATTAATATTATCTATTTATGTTAAATATTATCAATAATAAGAATAAAATAAACTCTAACATATATATTTTATCTATCTAAATACTATATATAGTTTTTAGTGAAGTTATATATTTTTAGATGCTATAAAATAAAATGCAAAACTATATGTTTATATGTACTATATGTTTATATGTAACCAAAAACATATGTAATTTCTATTAATACATATTATATATAATAATATATGTATATTATATATTTTATAGATAAGTTCGTCAAAATATAACCTATAAAATTGAACGAAAAGTAAGATAAACCATTTTGAGAAAATTTATATTTGTTTGAGAGTGAAATAAATAATAAAGTGATTTTATTTAAAGATAATTAATAGGAGAAAACTAGTAAAGTATTTCTATCGGTACTGAGCATGCTTTTAACCCCCTTTTTTTATGCGGACATATGTATTAAAATATTATTAAATAAAAAATTTATAAAAAAATAATTTTTGTAATTATATTACTTGCTATCAAGAGTAAAAAATAAAATAAACTATAATATATATGTTTCTATCAATGTAAATGTTATATATAATTTGAGTGAAGCAAAAAAAAAGAGATGATACATAAATAACATGTGTGACTATTTTTGTAAACAGAATATACAAAATTATGGATATGTGAAACATTAATTTGATGTAAATGTTTTTATAAGATATACATATATTTTATAAAAATAATTTCGTTTTAAAATAAATTATTTCATAAAACAAAAATATTAAATCTTATTTCAAAGATTTAATTGTTTAGTTTGAAAGTAAATAACATAAATTAATAAAGCACAATATTTAGCAAGAATCAATAAAAATAATTAAATATGCATTCATAGGTTATATGCATATGTTCTAGCAATTTTCTCATCTTATATGCAAATCAAAAAATTTGGCATAATTTTTATCTGCATGCAGATTTTTATTTTTTTAACCTATTATATTTGTTTTTTTTTGGTGCAAATGTTAAAATTTATACCATTTTTTAGTTTAACATTGTTGCAAAGCAACTTATATTTGTTTTGCAGTTAATATGATGAATAGGGAAAAAATACAAGACAAACTGCATTCAAGTAAGAATGCATTCCTCCTATATCTCTCGTATCTCCCATTCATAACATTACTCTATTTTCTCAAAATGCATACTGCTTATTGCATCCATAGTTTCAATAAGAGCAAATGACTTATATAGCATAAAATATATTATGATAAAGTTAGCACACAAAATAATGACTAAATTAGCACTAACTAAAACACTACAAGAAAACATATTTTTTACAAGGGCGGTATTCGTTGTAAATTTGTCGTAATAGGGGCTTTACGACGAATTAACATCGATACGCGTTTCGTTGTTAAACGCTCGTCGTAACGGAGGTTTCGTCGTAAAGTCCTAGTTACGTTTACGAGGAAGTCAATTCCTCGTAAAGCGGAAGGAAACTATTCGTCGTAATGCCCTCGTAAATGACGATGTAAATACCTCGTAATAGTTCGTTGTAAAAGCCACGTAAGGCTTCCACGTAAAGTCGATGTAAAATTTACGAGGACTTTACAACGACTCCATGTAAATTCCTCGTAAACGTTACGAGGACTTAACGTGGAATTTTACAACGAATTTACATCTCCATATTTAAAATATTAATTAATTATAATAATTATATAAATTTTATAAAACAATAATTTTAAAATTTAAAATATTTGAAATAAAATTAAATATGAAACCAAATAATTTTT
>NC_027751.1:24392255-24398514 GCF_000695525.1 Brassica oleracea var. oleracea | reverse complement strand
ACTAATCACCTAAACTAATTCCCTAAACTAATCACCTAAACTAACCACCTAAACTATATAAAAAAAAAAGATAGAGAGAGAAAGTTACCTTAGAGGGGGATAGGAGTTAGGGAGGATGATACGAGCAATGCTCGTCTGAAAGAATTCTCCCATATATACAAAAACGGTTTCCTCGTAACTTCGTCGTAATGTTACGAGGAAGTTACCAGACCCGTGTTTTCGTTTACGACGAAGTTATCAGGCCCGTGTTTTGGTTTACGACGAAGTTACCAGGCCCGTGTTTTTTCATTCACGACAAAGTTATCAGGCCCGTGTTTTTTCATTTACGACGAAGTTACTAGGAAATAGTATTTTATGTTACGACGAATTTACATGGAAATAATATTTTATGTTACGACGAAGTTACCAGGCCCGTGTTTTTATTTACAACGAATTTACGAGGAAAGTATGAAACCCCAAAAATCAAATCCTTAAACCCCAAAGTTATCATCTTTACCATTATCACTCATTCATACTTTCATCCTCTTTATCCAACTAAAACCCTTAACTTCAACAAAATAAAATTTTTTACCTTAAGAAATAGATATTATACAAGACAACTTATAGTACACATACATTAAGTATCTCACTTAAGCAATAAAAAACAACATTGGGTACAATATTTTGAAAAGATAAAAACAACATTTGTTGCATATATTACATCATTCTGAATCGTTTGAGTTCTCATCAACATTAGAACAGTCATCGTCGTCACTACAATCAAACTCGTCTTCACGTGCTTCATCTGTCGCATCTTCGGGAAGATCTTCATATTGATGGTTATTTGGGTCGATCAGAAGAATTTCATCAAGTTGTTGATCAGGAACCTCAACTTCATTAATAGCATCTTCTTCTTGCAATGGTGGTTCTTCTCCAGCAACAATTCATCCACGAGGTGTAATTTTGATAGTAGCCAACCAATTAATCCCAGAACTTCGAAGGCTAGGATATGGAAGAAAGCTAACTTGTTCAGCCTGGGAAGCTAGGATGAAAGACTCGAATTTGTTGTATCTTCTCCCAGAGTTGAAATCCACAACACCAAATTTGTTAAATCGAACACCTCGATTCTCAACGGGATCGAACCATTCACATTTGAAGATGACATATTTTAGCTTCAATAACTCTGGAAACAGGATTCCTCGTAAAGTCCTTGTAACATTAGAACGTCTTTACGAGGAAAGATTAGGCAACAGTATTCGTCGTAAAGTCCTTGTTACATTACAAAGCGTTTACGTGGAATTTAATTTTCCACGTAAAAGCGTTGTAACTTTACAACGACTTTACGACGAAACAGTTTCGTTGTAATATTACATCCGCTTTACGACGAAACTACTTTTCGTCGTAACGTCGACGTAATCTACTTGTAAATTTACGAGGAATTATGTTCGTTGTAAAACATCGTTGTAAAGCCAGTGTTTTCTTGTAGTGAAAGATAAAAAAGAAATTTGTCAAACCAGAAAAAAAAACAGTATGATTGTCCTTTTGGTATATTACCATCCTTAAGTTATCTATTTAGTATAACTTTTTTAATAATCTCAAAACTAACCTTTGATTAATCATATTAAACACAATTTTAAAGTTTAATTGAATTTTAAAAAGTTTAATAAAAAGAAAAAAAAATGTTTCAAAAACATTAAAATTTAAAGTTTAGTTTTTTTTACTTATTAAAAGTTTAATAAAACTAATAAATTTAGTTTTAATCTTTTTATAAAAATAAAACTTTGTAAAACGTTTTTATAAAGTTTATTTAATGTTTTTCATTAAATTTTTTTGAGAAATTACCAAAAATACCACATTTATAATACTATTTTTCATGTTTACATTAACCACCTTTATCCTCATTTTTAATGAATGGTAAAAAAATATTTATAACCTAGTGTTAACTAATCTATACATAGGGTTTAGAGTTGAGGGTGAGGTAGAATTTTTGGAATGTGAAATTTAAAATTCTAATAAATATATAAATAAATACTTCAAAAATATATATAAAATAATTAAAATAGTTCCAAAAATATTTTTCAATTTTTCAAAAAGAAATTTTGAAAAACAAAATTCAAAGAAAAAAATACAAAAAGTTTGAATTTGAAAAAGTATAATTCGAAAACATAAATAAAAAACTATTTTTATTTTTTATTTATTTATTTAAATAATTATTTATTATATATATAGAAAACAAATGTATTAGAGTCTTTTGCCACTTAATGGAAAAAATATTTTTGAAAATGTCTCTTTAGTGGTGGTAAACGTGAATAATGGTATGAAGAAAGTGGTAAACATGAAAATTTCCCAAAACTTTTTATAAAGTTTTATTTTATTTTTATAAAGTTTACAAAGTTTATTTTTATTACAGTTTTATTAAAAACGTTTTGCAATGTTTTATTTTTATTAAAAGCGTTTTATAAAGTTTTTTTTACAAACTTTTTAAAAATGTTAAAATTAAAAAGTTTAATAAAAAGGAAAAAAACGTTAGTGCATACATATTTTAGGGAAGTTAGAATATTACAAATATTCTTAAAATATTTTCTTAACCGAAACTTTCATAATTTTTGCTAAAATCAGGTTTTATTATCCGTAGAATGCACTTTCTACACTGCGTAGAACCAAGAAAAAAAATTCTATAAGCAGATTCTACCTCATGTAGTCGTATGAGCATTGTCTAGATTTCGCATTTCGAAAATTTTAGAATATCTCATAAAAATAGATAACTTTACAATTAGTAGAATTTGCATTCCCCATATTTAGAAGTTTAATTAAAAGTAGATTGTTTGTTCTAAAAAAAGTAGATGAACTTGTTTGATCTGTAATTCAATTTCTACTAACTCATTTTTCGTAGAACGTAACTTAAAATTTTAATTTATCAAGTTTTTTAACAAAAAAAAATAATATCAGTTTGTGCATATGAGTGTTTTATCAATTGTTTCTATTTTTATAATTTTTTATTCATAAAACTATTTATTTCATTAACTTTTAAAAATAAAAAGGGTAAAAAAGACAAAAAAAATAGACAAAAAAGGTTTTATACTAAAGATACAAATATGCTATATTTTCCGTTTTGACAATTTTTTCAATAACTAAATTATTCTAAACCTTAAACTTTTATTATAACTTGACCCCTTAAATACTAAACTTAAATTCTAATCACTAAACTCAAACCTAAAATAAAAGATAGATGTATTTTTACTTCTAATTAATATTATTTTAATTTTTTCCTTGTATACTATTTTAGGATAATAAATTACTTGACTGTTATTTTAAGGTATTTTTCTTTAACTGACTAATGAACATAACAACATAATAGCCCATATTTTGGGATTGTAAATGTAAAAACTCGGTAAGCTCTAGAATCCATACAGATGTAGCTCGACCACATGAGGCCATTATTGCAGAGATAAAGCAAATCATTCGGCTTAGGTTGGATCTTCTAGCTCGGGCTCAAACGCTAGGTCATGGAGAGATCTCGGTTCTGGCCACTTGGCTGTCTTTATTTTAGGTTTCTTAAAGCCTTTTGCCTGAGTCTGGTTGATCAGTTTTGGTAGTATACAGAGCCGTGCTCATCTCTTGTAGAAAAAGGCAATGGTCTTAGGCCCCATAATTTTTAGTTAATATTTAGGGCCTCATTTTATATATAAAATGCATTAGTTAGTGTTATATATGTTTACATACATATTTGTACCTAAAGAATTTGATTGTATATATCTTTTTTTTTCTAGATTTAGTTTGGATTCTCTTTGTATATTTCAGTTATAAACATAGTCACTATATCTACCATTTTAGTTTTTTGTGAACATATCGAAATCTTATATGAAGAGATCATTTGAGAAAAAAAATTGACCTAGGCCCCTGAAAACGTTCGCACGGCACTGGTAGTATAGCCTTTTCTATAAATAGAGCTTTTGGTTTTCGTCCTTTGTAACCCAATGGTTTTAATGGAAAAAAAAAAACTGGATAAGCTACAAGAACCCAAAGATGTCTAAAAACAACGAAATATCGGAAACGGTATACAGACAATTCGGATGGCATAGATGCTTTATGTCGTAGACGCTGCCAACTTAAAATAATTGCTTCAATTAGTATGAGAAATATATAAGACAATCTTGAGCGAAGAAGATAAGCTACAAGAACCCAAAGATGTCTAAAAACAACGAAATATCGGAAACGGTATACAGACAATTCGGATGGCATAGATGCTTTATGTCGTAGACGCTGCCAACTTAAAATAATTGCTTCAATTAGTATGGGAAATATATAAGACAATCTTGAGCGAAAAATAACGAGATCTTCCCTGTGTCTAGCTGAATTATTGATGTTCAATGCATTTTCCCCCTCTTTTTTTTTGTTCTTTAGTCACCAAAACACAATAAGGAAAAATAGACTCATGTATAACAAATTATTTGACGATATCGTATCTTAATCCAAACCAAATTATTAAAACCTATTCGGTTGTTTGATTGAATAATCAATACTATTAAAACATGAACATAACCTATTAACCTATTGATACAGGTGTGGTCCAACTATTTTAATACAATTATTAAAACTTCTTATTAATTATTTAAGATAACTATTATATAAAGAAAAACATATATATGACTAAAAACATAAATATAAAAATAAAATTTCAACAAAAATGTAAAACAAAAAATATATCCGCGAATTAAAATCTAGTTATTTCTTTTAAAAGCAAAAATAAAAGTCTCTCTCCAACCGGTTACGCCATTCAAGAGACACAAGCCAAGTATTTGATACTTTTGATTACATAATCTATACGCATGATTGACAAACGTCAAACAAAACTTATGCGCGTATGTTAATCAAACAATGTAGTGTTGTAAGCTTGATGCAATGAATTACCAAGTACCAGACAAATAATGAAAGAAAAGGATGCAAAAACTAACATACTTGTACTATATGCATTTGACAATATTAATTAATAATATCATGAGAAATAATGGAATAATAATTTGTTTTGTTATATAGCCCTTCAATTCTTTCGTTTATACTCATCTCTTCAGTTTTATATTTGCTAAAGCATATAGATTTATGCTTATTGTATGATGAAGCGTGTATATTCGTTTATAAAGCATTATAGTTCCTTAGCTCACATCTTGCCCATCCCATTCATTTAAATTAGAATTGGCTTATATCAAGATTATCCTTACCCACCTAATTTGAATATTTAAAACGAGGATGGCTGATTAGCCGGTAGTTAAAAGATTTGAGTGGATGGTAGAACCACCATGACCTCAATAGATTGAATGTACAGCAAATCATAACCATAATCATAATTTTACACATTAATCAAAGATTAACTGTAGTGCTCAGACACAAACCTCAAGTCTTAACTTGTCGGTTTGGATATACAAAAATGCATCCTACCTAGATGCAGATATAAATAACAAATCCAGGAAAGAAAATTAATTATATTCATAAAGTAGTTGGTGGGAGACACTGTTCATTCTTTGATGATGACCACGTAATTATTGAAAATTTTAAGCTAATTAATTAATATCAATGTCGCCTCGTGGGCCTTTCGTTTTCTTTTTTATCCATTACCGACAACTCCGTTTATAAATACTCGTTGGTAAATGCAGCAATATCTTTAAAGAAACTGAAGCAAACTATAAAATCGTCTAAAATTCTAGCGGTGACTTTGATTTATAAATAAACTTGTATACCAAAAGTCGACTGGATAATTGTCCACGAACGGGGGAATATACAAGATACTAGGTTTGATCAGCACATTGCGCGGGATCAACATTATATATATAAATTATTTTATGTATTAAATATTTTTACATATTATAAAATAATAAATATATATTAAATAATTAAAAGTCAGTAACTATTAAAAATAATTAATTTGATGCAAACATATAAATCAATTGTATTAATCCGAATTTTTTTATTTGATAGCATATGTTATTAAATTTAAATGATACTAACATAGATAATATATTTTAGTATATTTTTAATATTAATGTCTATTAAATGATGAATTCTACTCATATAGTTTTTTGATCATTTGTATCTTTTATAGAAAAAAATTTAAATTACTGATAACAAAATTTTCATTGTGGGATTAATAGTTTTAGTAATTTATAATTTTTTTAAAAAAAGTTATCAATGATCGTTCAAAACTTTTATTAAAAAATTGTTCAAAGTAAATTTTGAAACTAAAATATTGTATTTTATAAGGTTTATAGTTTAATTTAAAACGATA
>NC_027751.1:24383953-24392233 GCF_000695525.1 Brassica oleracea var. oleracea | reverse complement strand
ACTTTTTACTTATATAATTTTTGTAATCATTTGTATTTTGTCATAACAAAAATTTTAAACCATGGATCATAAAATTTGAATGTGAGATTTTTAACAGTTTTAGTAATTTATAGCNAATATAACATATAGATAAAAATCTAAATTTTTATTATATGGTTATTGGGGTTGTTTAATTTATTTAATAGCTTAAAATTAAACAAATATAATAGAAGATACACTATTTTTTATCAAATCTTTATTATTTAAAATCATTAATTGTCATATATATTTTAGCCACATTAGACAATTCCGTAAATTTTATTTAAGGAAATAATAAAGTACATTAATGATGAATTTATTGTTAGTTTAATAAAAAGCTTATTATATAATTAGATGGACCAACATATTTCTCTAATGATTCTAAAAATTATTCTAGTGATAACATGTAAAAAAAGAAGTTGCAGAGCTTTTCAAATAATATACAGGGGATTATGTCGTTGTTAGTATGAAAGAACTTTCGAAACAACAAAAAATAGCATTGAGAGTAAATGTAAAACAAAAATCCGGAGTGGAGGCTATTAAGTCTCAAGGGTTTCTCGTAGTCTACAGTTACGGCTAAAGTAATTGAATAAGTTAGGTTGGACCATTTTATATGTTCGTATTTAATAACTTGTCTTTTTAATAATTGGACAAAGTATATAATATAATAAATGAAGGGGATAATACGATTATATGAATATAACACCAAATTCTTAGGGACCATATTCGTCCACCAATACCATGCTTTATTTTTATTCTTGTTTCAAATCACCATTATGCGTTGTGCCTTCAAATTTAACCTAAAGCTCGACCACTTTTTTTTTTTGGGGGTAAAATGTTAAATATTATACTAATTTTTAAATTTGTGACAGAAGTTACAAAGCTCGACCACTTTTCTTTTTAGAATTCATGAATTTTTTATTTTTGCAAAGCCACTATAGCGATATTGGGAGGGATGTGTTTTGAAGATAGCATATAACGTTCGGGATATTACTTCAGCGAAATTTTTATAATATAAAAACAAAAAGTCTGTGATCTAGAATAGGAAGATAAGCTTAACGTTACGACTTAAGTACCAAAACAAACAAAAAAGCTTTACGTTTTTTAACGTATGGTAAAAGCAGTTCAAGCGGGACAGATCAAGCAGACCATGCAGATTAAGCAGGATAAGTACAAATCAAGTGGATCATGCAGGAGAGAAGCGGATCATGTAGAAGAGAAGCATATCAAACCGATCAAATAATTTATTAGAACTTATGAATGACAAAATCAGTTCAAAACTATAAATCATATATTAAAACAATACAAATTACACCTAGATATCTAAACAAATATCTTAGATGTTATAGGATCGGCCGAAATGCCTATAAATATTTCATAAGATATTTATACTTCTTTTATTTTCTTTTTAGGTGATCAAGATTTTCTTGAGAGAACCGGTATGTTACAATAATATTGAACTTTTGGTTAAATTTACCACCGAAAAACTCTCTACCAGTGGGTGTAAGATATTTGAAATGATAATTAGTCATGAAAATTATTTGATCGTACAACTCAATAAATACACGTTCTCGATTAAGATTTCATTTAAAATTGTCTTCTCTCAATAGATTTACAAAATTTCAATCATTTACATATATATTAACTATTTTAAAACATAAAAAAATATTAACTTCTTACCCTTGTTGATATTTATGTAGGAAGATTTATATCTTCTTCCTTTGAATTCCTTTGAAAATGTTGTGTTTCGTCGGCGATTGAACGTCATGCTTATAATTTTAAAACAACACAAACAGTATTAGTGTAAATTATATAGTTTGAGCTAATCATTGTACATTGTTTATAAAATCAGATAAATATATTTTAAAGTTAAGTGTTTGTAACAAAATTATTTATTATCAAAAAAAAAAAGTGGTCGAGCTTTAGGTTAAATCAGATAAATATATTTTAAAGTTAAGTGTTTGTAACAAAATTATTTATTATCAAAAAAAAAAAAGTGGTCGAGCTTTAGGTTAAATTGCGGGAGAACTGCACCTGCAGGAGAACTGCACCCGCAGGAGAACTGCAGTTGTACTGTCCTTCCATTCATAGGGTATATCTCATCAATGGCGTAGAACCACCACATTCCTTTTGTAATTAACACTACAATAAATTAAATTAATTATCCCTTTACTTATATTTTCTTTTCTCTTATATTGTACCAAGTACCAACATCAGGTAATTGAATTTTGGTTTGAAAAATGTGTCAGCTTGGGGACAAATTGATGATATTTTTTGAATTTTTTACAGACACTTTCTCACATTCCAATTACACTACAAGACACTTATCACATGTGACACACTTTCCTTTGTCAAAAAGACTATTATGACCCTAAACTAAAGAGAATCTCTCGCCTTTCTTATTTCATTTTAGTATTTTTCTTTTTCTACTTTATGTTTTCATTTACTTTTATCTCAAGTTCTAAAATATATTAAACAAAAATAATTGTCATAATAAACTATATATAAAATTATATATCTTTTAAGATCCATTTTCATATTATATATATATATATTAATGTGTAAACAAAGCTAAAAGTGGATGTGGACACTAAATCTTAGATAATAGAATTATAAATTAGTTGTGTACATGGACATCTTAACAGAATTATAAATTAGTTATAAACTAGTTGTGGACATAGACAATATTCTTTCAATTCCATTCATCATCTCGGGATCTAAATTAACTTTAATCAAATTCGCATCCATCCACATCATGACGAAGCACATCCCTTAGATCGAAAATATCTGACATGCAAGATATATTACTCTCCGACAGAAGGTAAACGCTTCTTTGTTTTTTCTCTCCGCTCATACTCATAATATCATCTCTTTCTCATTTTGATTGAAGTTTAATTACAGATAATTTATCAATTGGGCTGAAGAAGCCAAGTGCTCGTATTGGAGACGACGAACCCAATGCTTCATCTCTAGTTGGTGATGGTACTAAATCTAAGGAGAAAACCGTTCAAATCGTTGGTTAGTGGAATTTTTAGTAAAATGGGAACTTCAATATTATCTTTTGTGATGAATCTCAGGAAGTCCATACGGGAGAGAAGAGTAAAAAAAACAGAGGAGTTTCTATGCAAATCAATGGTATCCCTTAAAAGTTCTCTGCAGTGACAACCAATTGTATCAAAAACATATGTATTGGCTTTGTATCAGTCCACAATTTGTCGTATCAAAACAAAGAAGTTAGGTATGGACAAAATCTTCTTCTTCTTTTTTTTTTGTGAGGGTTTTGATAACAGAGTCCGTGTCCATGTTTTGTGGTATAATTTTAGTAACATGAGTCCATGTCCACGTATTGTTGTATAGTTTTATGGAATCAAAACAAAGAGTTTGTCCACGTTATCTACTATAAACACATTAACATCGCATTTTCACACATTACTCATCACTCATCCACACATCACATGTCCACAAATCACCCAACCACGCATCACCCGTCCACAAATCACCCATCCACATGTAACGTGTCCACAAGTGTCGTTTTCATTAAGGGCAAAATTGTCCACAATCTGTTGCTGGCCCATAACAAAATATGTCACATGTAAGAAGTGTTTCTAGGTGTAATAGAAAGTAAATAAATGTCCTTTAGCGTAATCAACTCATATTTTCTTGCAACCAAACTAATGATTAAAACTTGTACATTAAATACAAGTACTTCCATTATATAAGCTGGGGGACAAACTTTTGTAATATTTTGATACATACGTCAGTACGTGCATTCTATATTTATTCGTTATATGTTGAAACTGGCGATCCAAACTCTTGTAAACTATTTTACAAATATGTTGAAATAATGTTATAATTTTCCGCAATTTTTTTATTTTCTATACGTTTAATTATAGAATTTCACAGTAACCGGCTCTTCTGAAAGCTATTTTATAAATATTCATATGAATGTAACATTTTCTGTACATTTTTTTTTTGTCAGCTCATTAATAAGTATTATACCAATATGTAACAAGTTATACACTTTAGAATAACAAATATCAACGGCACTATTGCAAACTATTTCTCTTATAAAACATTTACTCAACTTTATATATGATGAATTTATTATTCTAATAATCTTGAAACAAATATATCTATTATATTAAAATAAAAGTCACAACTTCATTTTTCATCATTTGTGGTGTTTTAAGTTGGACCATTATTTAGAAGTTTATCAAATGTACATAACTTCATTCTAATATTTTTGATAATCTTTATTTTTATTTAAAATAAAACAAATATTTATTTAAGAAAATTTAAACAAAATATTTTAAAAATATTTTCAGAATCAATTTAAATTTTATTTCCGGAAATTAATTAATTTTAATTTTAGTTATCATAAAATATAATCAGAAATTTAAATTAAATTAAATTTTGATTTATAAACAAAAAGAAAAAAAATATAAAATATTTTAATGATAATAACAACTTAAAATGAATACTTTTCAAAATCACATTTTATAAAGATTTTGTTGGAAAGAAAAATCCATTTCAATTCTATTTAAATTTTAAAATTAAAATATCTTATTTATTAAACACATAAATCATGACTTATTACATATGTGATTTTCCAATTTAAACTATCTTTTAAAAGTCACAACTTTAAATGCTTCTATCATGTAACATTACAATTTATGTCAATAATTTTTAATACAAATCTAATATTTTTATTAATGGTTAAGTTTTAATTTACACCCCTCTTCTAGATTAGTTTTTGGTTTTTGTTTCTTCAAAAACCATTTTCTATCCAATCAAGTTTTGATTCCCTAAAAGTTAGGAAAACTAATATTGCAAAAAACGAGTTTTATAACCAATCAAGATTTTGACAAAAAAACTTTCCTATAAAATAGAGAAACTGGTTTTTAGATGTTTTGGACAAATTTCAAAGAAAAACCAAAAGCCATGTTTTGGTGGTTTTGTAAGGAAAAATTTTATGTTTACTACTTTCATGATACCAATTTTCATCTCTACCACCACTAAATGGACATTTTCAAAAATAACTTCTTCACTAAGTGGCAAAAAACTCGTATACCCTTGTTATCTATATATATAATAAATCATTATTAAACTAAAAAAATAAAATATTAATAAAAAAATAATTTATGTTTTCGAATTATACCTTCTCAAATTCGAACTTTTAAAAAAAAAATTTTGTTTTTTTTTTCTTCAGAATTTCTTTATTAGAATCCTAAATTTCACATTTCAAAAACCCTATCCTATCTCACCTCTCAACTCTAAACCCTAAGTCCAGATTAGTTAAATAATTTATTTCTATTACATATCTGTAAAATAAATTTAGATATTTATGTATAATATTAACTAACTGTAAACTAATTACTTATTAAATTCTATAAATATAATTATTGAATAATTTTAATAATTATTAACATTTAAAAATAAATAAAAAGTATAAAAACATAAATTATTTTTTTAATAACCAAATATAAGATATTAATTTTAAAAAATAAAAATAATTTAGATATTTTTATGATTTATATTTTAGTATAATGTAAGCATTTTTAAATATAGTAATTAAAAATGTTAATGTATTTTCATGTTTTAAATATGAATCACAATATTTTGATCAATTTTAATAGTAACTTATAAATATTTTATTGCAATTTGGTTTATTATTTTAAAGTAATATATTAGTTTTTTCGAAAAACTAAAAAATATAAAACTCAAATACCAAATCCCAATAAATAATAATTAAATAATAATCATCAAATTTTAATAGTAACTTTAAAAGTTTTTATTTGTATTTTTGTTGTATTATTTTAAAATAATGTATTACTTGCTTTTTGGAATAAAAAATAAAAACTACAGCAAAACCAAAAACAAAAATCAAAAAAATAAAAATAAAAACCAAAACAAAAAGCTGAAAATCAAAAATAATCAAAAACCATAAACTAAAACCAAAATCTAAAAACCAAAACTAAAAACTAAAAACTACCGCAAACAATAATCACCTTAATCTCTTTACATATTGTATATATAAAGCTTTAGTTAACTATTATTAGCGTTTATATATTCCATTGAGTTAAAAACTATTTCATTCTAATATTTAAAAACTATACCAAGTTGGTTTATTAATCACAATATATAATGTTGTACATCTCCTACTCAAACCATAAATGGACGAGCAATATATGTATGAAATGAATATATACATGAACAAATACATTAAATATGAACACATTTTTATCATCTATATGCATATTAATGTCATATGAATGACATATATATGTCAAAAATTTAATATTTTAACACTATTCTATGTGAAGAGAACATACATTTATCAAACTGGTTTAATGTTACAATATATAACATAATTCCAACAAATTTTAATTTTACTTCATATCTGATACTCTTTTTCAGATTTACTTTTAAATTATTATCATTTTCATAAATATTTTAAAATTATTATTAAAAGACAAAATTAACTCTACCAAAACATTTATAAATATATAAGAATTATTTACAGAAGTTTATAAAATCAACTTCACCACCTAAATAATAAATCCTAAAAAATAATCGTTAAACCCTAAACTCAAATGTTATGATATCTTTAGTTGAATTTTTTTTTAAAAAATACTATCTAAGTTGGTGTATTTCAAGCAATTTTTCAAATAGGATCTTTACTACAAAATTTTTTGCAAGTACAAAATATTATAGTTTCGTTTTCTAAAATAATTTTTGTTGTTTTTGATAGTATCCCCAAAAAACGCATCTCTATTATATATGTTCGATTTAATTTAATTTTCATATAAATTCCAAATTTTAGAAATGAAACATAAAATTATGTAAAATAGTATTGTTACATAATAATGTTTACACAGTAAATTTTTTTACAAAATACAATTTTTTTTATAAAATAGTATTGTCACATAATAATGTTATATAGATTAGAACATTTTAATATAAAAATAATAAAACCGATCTAGTTTATAGTTAAATGATCCGTTACTAGCTTCCAAATACATGCATGACCTGGATGACTGATTTGTTTAAAAGTTTGACTAGGGACCCATGCAATTGATATATTTGGCTACGATATATTTGTCAAGTGACTTCAGGTCAGCTAGGCACAACTATTTCACGTATTAAGTCGAATTGCTCTCATGGCTACAGTTCTTTTAAAAAAAACTAAAGGTTTTTCATCTATGGAAAGCATAAACAATGTGTTAGAGAACCAAACGTTGTTGCCGCCAAATGCTATACTTCATGGCTTTGATAGGGAAGTGAGACACACAATCATAGCTAGATAGGGGAGTAAGCACTTCGGTCTTCTTCTATTAATCTATTTGGCTGCGATGTATTGAATGAATGTATATTCCATCTGTCGTATTTCTTTGGCCGTTTTTCCTTTTTTTTTTTCTGCCAGAGCGTTGCAGACTTAAAATTCTACATATGTAATCATTCTCATTAATAACATGATATTTACAGTTTAGCAAAAACAAAAATATTAAGTCGAATGTTAGATGGATCCAGTAATGCAAGTTGTAGACCACGTAATAATGCAAGAACGTCCATATCATATATATATCATTATTATATGGGAGAATTGGCCAAATAACCAAAAGAAAAAACAAACTTAGATTTCTAGAAAGAAGGTATAGAGAAATAGGAAAAAAAAAGAAGAGAGAGAATGGAGATTTAGTTTTTTTTTTTGGTTCAACATTCGATTAACACTAGGGGCATTGTCTCCGCGCAAGCGCGGGATTGTACACATATTTCTTGTTTCATCTCAATATTTATTAGGGTTATTGTAGCTGTGAATTTTGCGTTTTGGGTTGATCATTGTTTTTTAAGTTTTTTAAGTTTTTTATTGTTATAGAGTTAGAGTTGTGATGAAGTACTGTGTATGCACTGTTCTCCACTCATGAAGGACTAAACTGTGTTAGTAATGTGATTGATATAGTTCGTGTTGTTGCTTGCTGTGTCACTGAGACTTATTGTTTGTTTGTCTCTTTAATTTGTTACTTGTACTGTTGAGATTACATAAATTATATTAAGGTTGTTGAGAGTACCTTTTGTTTCTGGATATTTTTTCTGGAGTTTAGTTGTGTAAGTTGTGTGTATTAAGTAATATTTTTTTTTATTCTTATTATGTTGGTTATATGTTTTTTTTACTTTTAAACTTGTTGTTTTTACCGGACCTTTAAAACAAATATATGAAGACTTGTAGAAATAACTATAAAATGAGTGACAATTAGTATTTGG
>NC_027751.1:24382836-24383505 GCF_000695525.1 Brassica oleracea var. oleracea | reverse complement strand
TAAGGGAGATAAATAGACGACCACAAATCTTGGGTATGAAATATTTTTGATTATTGATGTTAGCACAATATAGACAGTAATATAAAGGGAAATATGTGTTGATTGTTTCTTACGGATCAATGAGGGGACGTATAACGACTCGAGTTGTTTCTTTGGTGAGGCCAGAGCCCTGGATAGAACGGATTTGCCCAACCACATCTGTGAGTTTAAATATCAGTTATGATATCAAAACATAATATAAACCCAGATGCAATATGATAATATACCTGGGAGTTCTAGGTTTGTGTTCGCAATCACTTGGAGATTGTCAAACTGTCTAATCTTGACTGAAGATTGATCTCAAGAGCACCCGTGATGACGTCATCAATAATGGTTAGTGAGATGAAACGAATGAGGAATGGATGATCAGTTATCTTATACATGCTTGAGCACCTAGAAACCTCAAAATGATCGACTTTCACAATGTAACCAGCTTTCAAAGATGGCATGTAATGATTAGCACGTACGACGGGCGTAAACCTATGATTCACGAAATCTACAAATAATATTATTCAACAAAGAATCAGGAAATAAATTAAAACAATTATGTTAAATAAGTGTTATAAATCGAAGATTAACTTACCTTTTCATCAAGGAAGAGAACTGTGATTCCCACAAACTCCTTGTCTT
>NC_027751.1:24375502-24382831 GCF_000695525.1 Brassica oleracea var. oleracea | reverse complement strand
ACTCTGACTACTACGACCAAGACGGAGAGGTTCGAAGGTTGAGTGACGGACGCCGAGACGCCAGTTTGATGAATTGGAGAGGCAGAGAGAAACATTTTCTAGAAGTTGGTTAAATCCAAGAGGAATCAATGAGTTTTGTGGAGATGCAGATTGGGTTCATCAAAGATGAGAATCATATATATAGGGTTTATATAGGGGCTACAAACCAGAAACATTTATGATCAAGCGATTTAAGATGTGGGCATGACGAGTTCACCGGTGAAAAAATAGATTACGAACAGACACATGGCACAACTCTGTAACTCAGACTTGTTTGAGACAGTGATGAAAAGAACCCAAACTTATGTTAAACGACAACAATTTACAATATGAGAAAACTATAATTGTTGCAAACTTGAGCTTTTTTTCATATAACGTGATGAATCTCATTTAAAAATGAAACCCATAACGCACTTGTTGGCCCGACCCTCAGAGGAAGCCGAAGAAGCAAGAGCTTCCGACCTTCATAAATATATATTAGGTTCGACCATCAATGTACAAAGTATCATTTAACTTAGTGGTATAAATGTTAGTGTTTATATCTCAATAACCCGGATTCGAGCCATAGACTTGACATTTTTTCACACTTTTTAAAAGTGGAGCTCACAAAACGCTGACGTGGCGCGCCGAGGAGTGAGCAAAAACTCATCTATTATAATATAGATTTAATCCAAAGGTTTTACACAATAGGCTTATCAGCCTCTACAAAAGGTCTGATCCACAATGACATTATAGAATACAAATTAAACAAGGCCTTCATTACTAAGAGAACTTGCTTCTTTTGCTATCCTGTCTGCTACTCCATTGCGTTGTCTACTCTTGAAAACTACTTGATGAGGTCCTATCTTTGTGAGCAGGTTGTGGATATTCTGTGTATAAGCCAATATACTAGGATTGTTCTTTGTGTCTTGTAAAGTTTGAATTAGACCTTTGCAGTCAGTTTCAAAAACCACATTAGTGTAGTTGAGCTTTACCATCATCATCACTGCCCATCTTAAAGCTTCTGCTTCAACTTCAATATGATTTCTTAATTTCAAGAGTCTTCTTGCACCCATCCATTTCACACCCCCGTGATGATCTCGTAATACCCACCCTACTCCACAATGCTCCCTGTTGTGATCCCAAGCTCCATCAGTATTTCACTTCAGCCACGGATGCAGGGGTGGTTGCCAGTTCTCCACATTTCTCGTCACAGGGGCTGTATTCCTCGTCTCTTCTTCTACCTCATCTCTACAATTCCATTCTTCCATGTCCTCTTGAGCTTTAGAACACATCCTAAGTTCATCATAGTCTTCGCTTTTGAATAAGAAAGCATTTATGCTTTTCCATAATCTTCACATTATCCACAGTCCCATGAATCTAACCCTCTCCTCTAGTTGATCAGAAAGACTCAAGCAAATTATTCTATACAAGTTTTCATAGAGAGAGTCAGACCATTCTCCTCCTGGTGGCGCATGAACCGGTGATAAAGCCCAAACCAGACGTGCATATGGGCATTGGAAGAGGAAGTGATTGATTGTCTCATTCTTGGATTGACAACAAGAGCAAACTCCGTCTCTAGCTAGATGCCTATATCTCATAGTCTCTCCCATAGGTAAGCACTCATTTAAACATCTCCACAGAAAATGATTAATCTTTGGGGAAGTGTTCATCTGCCAAAGCGATTGAAACAAAACATCCATGCTTGGCTGAGAGACTTCCTTCCGAATCTCATCATCCATTAAGTTGGCAGCAACCCAATAACCTGATTTCACCGTGTAAGTACCTGAGGTTGTGTAATCCCAGCAGTATGCATCTCTTGTATTCGGCCGTCATGGTCTTATAGTTTGAATTTTCCTCATGTCCTCCTCAGACAGCACAAGTCTCAACAACTTTATGTTCCATTCTCTTCCATCAGGTGCAAGGAAGTCTTTCACTCTAGAGCAGCCCGGCAAAGTATTTTGTTGGTGACTATGCACCAACCGCGAGGAGACAAGAGACTTGGCTGGCTTTTCTTCAATCCAAGGGTCCTCCCATAAGGAAGTATTCTCTCCATTACCAATCACTGCTCGTGCTCCCAACCTAATCAACTTTGTCGCAGCATGCAGGCTTCTCCACGCATAAGAAGGTCTAGCTCCCAGATTGGCATTCAGAATAGTGGTATGTTGGAAGTATCGAGCTTTGAACATATGTGCTACTAGAGTATCAGGTTTAGTGAGAAGTCGCCAGACCTGTTTTCCAAGCAGAGCCAAATGAAACTTCTCCATATCCTTAAAGCTCAAACCTCCTTCTCTCTTTGGTTTACAGTGATACTTCCAACTTTTCCATTGCATCCCTTTAGATTCTTTTGAGTTCTTCCACCAGAAATCTGCCATGACTGACTTAATCAGTTAACATGTCGTTTTCGGCTGGAGGAAACATGACATGGGGTAGTTTGGTTGAGCCATGGCAACAACTTTGAGCAAAACCTCTTTACCTGCAGGTGTTAGAAATTGGTTATGCCATCCTATTACTTTATTCGGAAATCTCTCCTTTATGTACCCAAGAGTGTTAACCTAACGTCCAAATGATTCTGGTAAGCCTAAGTAAATGCCCTCTCCACCTTCCTTAACTATCTCCTTTTTCTCCTTGATGGATTCACGTCTTGAGCTTGGTATTTTCTTACCAAAGCAGACACTAGACTTATCAAACTTGATTCTTTTTCCTGAGGCCAAGCTGTACTTCTTCAGGATCCCCACCAAGTAATCGATTTCCTCATCCTTCTCCTTACAATAGAACATGATATCATCAGCGAAAAATATGTGGGTGATAGGAGGTGCTCTTCTGGCAACTTTCAGACCTGAGATCTTCTTATTATCTTCAGCTTTTTTGAGGAGTCTGACTAACATCTCAGTGCATATAATGAAGAGGTACGGAGACAAGGGATCCCCTTGTCTGATACCACACGTGGGTATAATGCATCCATAAGCTTGGCCATCAATCAATACCTGATAATTGACTGAGGAGATACATTTCATTATCAAGCTAATCCATTCAGGCGCAAAGCCTAATATTCCCAGTGCTCTTTCTAGAAAACTCCACTCCACTCTGTCGAAAGCCTTAGAAATATCGGTTTTGATGGTGATGAATTCCTCTGAACATTTGTTGCTTGACTTGAGAGCATGAAGCAACTCGTATGCTATAAGAATGTTGTCATGGATACTCCTATCATGGACAAAAGCAGCCTGGGCATCTAAGATCAGAGCAGGGAGAGTTCTCCAGAGCCTCGAGGCCATGATCTTTGCAATGATTTTATAAGCCATGTTTCTGAGACTGATTGGCCTGAAATCTTTCATCTCATTTGCTCATGGCATCTTTGGTAATAAGCAAATGTTCGTTCTGTTTAGCTCCTGCTCCATCTCTCCCGTTCTAAGGAACATATCCACCATTTTCCAGACATCTTCTCCTATTGTGTCCCAAAACTGCTGATAAAAGTGCCCATTCATTCCTTCTGATCCCGGATATTTATGGGGATTTATAGCAAAAACTGCTCTATAAACTTCTTCCTTCGAGACAGAGTTCAAGAGCATTTCATTCTCCTCTGGTGATACTAGTGTGGAGGCATCGAAAATAAAATCATCGTCTTTTATAATGATACCCACATCTTCTGAGGTGAAGAGCTTCTTAAAGTAGTCTTCGACGATTTTCCCTAAATCCCTTTGAGCAAACCATACCTTCCCTTGAGCATATTTTAGCTTATGAATCATGTTAATGGCCCTCCTCTTTTTTATAGCAGCATGATAGAGCCTAGTGTTTCTATCCCCATTCCTCAACCACTGGATTCTAATCTTCAAGCACCAATAAGCCTCCTCGTTCTTGTACTCCATGTTAAGTTCCCTTCTGAGTCTATTCAGCTCATCAATATTGAGGGGACTACTTCTCGTGATCAAATCTATTTGATGGTGATATTCTCTTGATGGCCGAGTTGGGTCTTTTTCCTTTCCATCTTGAGATAGATTTCCTGCATTCTCTGATTAGCTCTGACACTCTTGACGAAATCCTTCCTCGTGAGTTCCTCAAATGTTCTGCGATTTCCTCTTTAAAACCGTTATTGAAGAAGAGCCGATGATCATATCTAAATGTTGCCCAATTCTTTCTCTTCTTTGCTCCTCAATCAGACACGTTATGAGGGGGCTATGATCAGAGCTAACTCTATGAAGATAGGATGTCGACGCCTTCTCAAACATCTCAGACCATTCTTGGTTAGCAACAAACATATCTAATCTGCACTGAACAAGATCATTATTTCTCTGACCGTACCAAGAGTATTGGTACCCAAAGTTTTGGATCTCAAACATTCCACAAGCCTTCAATATCTGAGTGAAATCCTTACACTCCTCCTCTGTGCGTTGAAAGCCTCCTAACTTTTCCTCTGGGTCGACCAATTCATTGAAATCTCCAGACATTAGCCATAGACCCCTTCACAAAACTCAAATTCTCATAATCCTTTCCCATACATCATTTCTCAAACTCCTTACAAGGTCACCATAAACTCCAGTGAAGTAGAATTCTTTACCCTCCAAGGTGATCTGAGCATTAATAAGTCTTCTGTCTGACTGTAGGATCTTGACTGTCAGTGAATCTTTCCACATTAGCGCCATGCCACCACTTCTTCCAATTGGCTCCACTGTATGTAAATCATGGTATCCCAAGTGTCCAACCACATTCTCTAAATACTTTTTTCCATTTTTGGTCTCACTGAGAAATATTATCTCTGGGAAATACTGACCATGTATTTCCCTTAGATGTTGAACTGTAGGAGGATCCTGAGGAGGATCTTCCAAGCCTTTGGAAAACATTGGGAGTTTCTGAGGCTTCCACCGTGATGATTCTTTTCAGCTTCTTTTGATTCCGTTCATCGCTGGTTGAGAGCCTCCAGGAGAAAAATGAAATAATGGTGCATTTTTCTTCATTCAATCGTGCAAATATAAATCTTTAGTTATTTTCTTAATTTTTGTTTTTTTGTTGATTATATGGTGCAATTTTCTTTATTATATTCCAACAACTATTATTTTTATTATTTTTTTCGAGAAAGGGTTTTAAACAACTTTTATTGTTGGAAGTAAACCTATACTACAATTTATTTATACAAAATGCAAAATGGGCATCAGTAAAGTAAGTTAACAAAGGTCAAAATATTATATAACTGTAAATAAAATAATGTATAAGACTGAAAGTATTTTTACGAAACTGACAATTTACTGATATAATGAACTAAACTATTCGGTACTTTTAGCCAACACAAAAAAAAATCAGTTTTATTTGTTTTAATGAGAATGCATATTTTTAAAATATATAGTAATTATAAGTCACATTATCAGATAATATTTGTTGGTATTAGACTAAAGTGAAATCGAGATATTACAGTGACTACCATGTAAATGTGTTATATTATATTTTTCAAAAAAAAAAAAATGTGTTATATTATACCTTATCGGATATCTATATTTATGCAGTCTTTGTACTGAAGATCCTCCTAGGGCAACTCACATTGATGTATAACAATTCTAGCATTCTAACATCAATGAGTACATTAACATTTTCTCACAGAGCCTTTTCTATATACTCATATTTTTAGCATTATAAATACTAGAGATTTTACCGCGCTACCCGCGGTTTGTTTG
The DNA here is from genome assembly GCF_000695525.1 of Brassica oleracea var. oleracea. Lineage (NCBI taxonomy): Eukaryota > Viridiplantae > Streptophyta > Magnoliopsida > Brassicales > Brassicaceae > Brassica > Brassica oleracea. The sequence goes on along the minus strand of NC_027751.1, from coordinate 24,377,150 downwards.
TCTTTGAAATTTATAATTTTAATTTTGAATTTAATTTAACTATTTTATGTATATGTGTTGAGTATTCTTCACATATATTTTTCTTTGGTGTTCAAATGATATTTTATGGTCGGTGTTTCTTGAATTTCTATTATAAAATTCAAATAATCTATTTACCCAAAAAATCTGGATTCTGTATTTTTCATATATCCTATAAATTAAGTTCAATGGTAACTTATTTACCAAAATTCTTTAATTTATTTACCAAAATTCTTTTGGATTTTTTCTGTGTTGTGTTAACTGCTTCATTAAGTTTTACTAATGTCCCATAATTTTATATGTGAATTGGATTACCAACTTATGAGAAGTCCTCATATACTTTGATTTGTTGTTAATATCAAACTTAATAATAGTCTTGAATACTACACCAACCTTTAAGATTTTCTTCACAGTAGTCTAATTATAAGTCGTATTGACTCTACACAACTTTCACAATCTCTATTATTAAAATAGAGAAGTATCCATTAAAAAATACCCATAAGTTTTCTAACTTATTTAATTAAACTACATTTTTTAATGTTTGTCTTTTTCAGTTAAATTAATGAGTTTTCCTTAATCAAATTTAAACTTAATGTCATTAAATAAACCTATATATTTTAATGTTTGTCTTTTCCAGTTAAATTAATGAGTTTTCCTTAATCAAATTTAAACTTAATGTCATTAAATGAACCTAAAAATACATCATATTTAACGTAGCTTATTACGTACGAGTACGGCCCAATAATGAACTTGAATTTTATTTTTACGAAAACGTGAATCACTTGACTTATGTAATATTTAAAATATATTAACTACAATACAACAAATGCATATAACCTACCTATACTTTAGTTTGAAATGAGCATGTTCAAGTTTTATATAGTCAACTTACATCATGCATCGATCGATGTACAATAGTCAAACCACCTATAGTTTTCGTTTTCTTCATAGGATTTATCAACCAACCAATCATCCCATTGATTTTCTAAGCTTTATAAAAAAAACAAATCAATAAATACAAACTCAAAATCCAATATCTTCTATTAATCAAAACAAAGTATCTTCAATGTTGTATCTTTAATGTATCTATTAAATATAGAAGCTGTAACAATAATTACATTAATTATAAGAATAGATTTGATTCCAACCAATTGATCTATTACCTCGGTAATTGATTTATTTGCAGAAAAGAAACAATAAATTTAAAATTTATAAGAAAATAAAGATATAGAGATTCCAACCAATTGTCTATATTTGCGTATGATTTCCGCATAATAAGCTTCATATTGAAAATTGAAAAAGATAGATAGATTTTTTTAATCTTTTACCGACACAAATTTAAACAAAACAAAGAGTTAAATGTAATTTTTTTTTGTTAAACTTCCCGAAAAAACGGTTACAACATGAGCTTTCATAATATGACCTTTTAACATATTAATGTTATGGACATTTAATAATTATCTTGACGAAAAACAAAGACTATAAATAATTTATTATTAATAAAATTATGAAATTATTTACAATTTGATGACTAATTCATCGCCCTTTTTTATATGTTAAATTTTTCATAGAAGTTTAAAAATCATTTTATTTTCTTTAAACATGTATAACTAATTTATAATCTTTTATG
>NC_027751.1:24372124-24373979 GCF_000695525.1 Brassica oleracea var. oleracea | reverse complement strand
ACACACTAAATATAAACAATCCAAAAAAAAACTGAAACAATCAATCCTTGAATTTTTTTGACAGACCTGGCAAGGTAGGAGTCCTACCGTAAGAAAGTGAAATTAAGTAACTGACCCATTCTTTTCTAAAAACTGAATTAGAGAGTTAGTCATAGTGTTGATGTATTCTAACTCGATTTTCCAAGACAACTAACTGAGAAACTACATAGTTCATACTTATGTCATTAACAACAGATTAGTCGCTGGTAAATGTGTAGCACAGAAGAAAATATGATTGCTTACATTAATTCTTCTGTATCCTCATTTCTGCTTAAATAGCCAAATCTGGATCTGAGCTTTTCGTATCCTCATTTCTGCTCAAATAGCCAAATCTGGATCTGCGCTTTCTGCTTCACAAATACTAAATGGATAGAGCATGAATCAGAGCATGTACCACAATCCTAAAATCAGTGGTTCTAAGCTTCCATTTTGAAGAAAATCAAGTTCTAGATGCATTGAAACCACAACAAAACTAAATTATGTCAATGAATAGAGAGAGACAAAAGTAGTCAAACAACAACTATATGAAATAGAGAAGATCCAAGTAAACGTACAAATGGCTGGGTCATAATTTTCTGAACGCTGGTGCTCGATAATCGCCATGACTGCCGACGTCTGACACCTCTAAGAAGCTTCCGGGAAAAAAATCTGGAAGAGAAACACTAAATTAAGCTTCTGAAGATGTGTTTACGGTGAAAGGAGGAGAATTACGAACCATCTGTTTTCGAGGTAAGATCGCCGGAAGCAGGGGATTTGCTGATGGAATTCATCGCTTGAGAGTATATCTTTGTATGTAACAAATCTGTAAAAAAGAAGAGTCTTATAAAGAGTCTTAGAGGGAGAAGGCGAAAGGAAGCCATAAATGAGATTAAAGGGAAAAAGAAGTGGAAAGCGTATTGATTGATCAACAGATTCGTGAAACAGAATCGAAGAAGAAGAAGGAGAAGAGCAAAGGGTTCACGAAATTTAGGGTTTGGACAAAATGAAAAAACAGATCTCGTGTCTCGCGTCGGTGAAGATTAAGGTGACAATGCCTTCTACGAAATGGGCTTACTGGGCCATTAAGATTAAATTGTCGGCTCGTTAAAAAAGTTAAGCCCAATATCCGAAATCATTTGATTACGTGGCAAAACGTTAAAATCTGATTGGACGAATTTCTGATCTGATGTGAACACCCTCTCTACTCCTCATATAATCCTTTTAGTATTAGTTAGATGTTGACTACACTCAGAGTTTGGAACTCAAAAAGAGAAGAGAGATTTGACCAAAAAAAAAAAAGAGAAGATAGCAAAAAAATAATAACAGAAGTGGTTGACAAAAAGACAGCAAATACAGGTGAATCGATATCGTCACTTTCATGTGTATAGACCTGACTGCACACGTCTGGCCTTTCGTACTTCTCAGTTTTTCCCCTTTGATGAATTATTTTCTTAAAGATATAAAGTCGAATATGTAAGACAGTGGCTCGAATATAAAAAAACAGTACATGGATCTTGCTAAGATCTTGTCTTCTTTACTTTTCTTTCTTTTTTTTTGGTCAAAGTTTTTTTTTAAAATTAGATAAATGGGCCAGGTCTAGTAAACGGCCGAAACCCAATTACAGCAAAAGACGGCTACAAGCCCAAAAGATTACGGGCTAAACGAAAAAGCTAAACGGGCCCTCAGCCCAAACTCAGAAGCCGCACAACCCAGTCGGATAGCGTGTCGAGGAGGCGGGCTCGACACGTGGAGAGATCTGCTCCATTAATGCGTCACGCGTCGTAACCGCATCAACTTGACCGCCTCCGCCTCTACGCCGCCGGAACAACACCATCGA
>NC_027751.1:24370276-24372024 GCF_000695525.1 Brassica oleracea var. oleracea | reverse complement strand
CGAACTAGTAACCTTAACCCAAAGGACACCGGGTTTCTAAGCGGCAATGCAGAGCTTTGCAATCCTCTACTCTCCGTAACTAAAAGCCGGTGAAGGCGGAGCTGAAGGAAACTCCCCTTCCCGGAAGCTAAATACGGCGACAGCTGATCAGAGTAAGCCTCCACATCCCGCATAAAACCGACGACGACGGAACTACATTAGCTTCCATCTCCCGGAAAAACACTACAACTGAGCATGCAAGACGCTCTCTCTCCACCGTGGACCTCCAATCGAGCGCGTCATTACTCTAAGAGCCGAGTCACCGTTAGGGATGGTTGCGGTACCAGAGCTCGGACAAGGCGGTCGTTGACAGGACGGCGGAGAAGAGGATAAGAGGAACAACTTCGGCGAAAGAGAAAGAGCTCCGGCGACGGTTGGCGACCGTACGCCGGTCCCAAAGTAGATCTAGTTTCTCTCTCTTCTCTCTGTAAGCAGTAGCCTCTTTCATTTTTACTTTACTTTTCTTTCTATAAGACACTTTGTTTTCATTTTATTTTATTACAATTAAAAGGCAATTTGTGTGTTAGTGTTTGTTTACTGCAAAAAAAGAAGTTTTGTCGTATAGCGACGACAATGGACATAATAAGGACGAAGGTCTGGCAGAAACCTTCCCACTCGGGGCCATCTCTGCATTGAAAGACCTGTTTTTTCTTTTTTTTTTTTTTTTTTGGTCAAACCTGTATTTTCTTTCTAAGCATAAATCCAGTCTTCTCTCCTGCTTCCTTTCTAAATATAAGATGTCTAAGTAAAAATATACATATTAAAAGAAATTACATTTTATCTAGAAAATATCATTAAAAATTTTAAACTATAAATTCATACTCCCTCTGTTTCATAATACTTGATGTTTGGCCCTAGTGCACAAAAATTAAAAAAATTATATGTAAAAAAGAAACATTTTTAAAAATATAGTTTTTAAATCATTTAACCAATTATAAAAAGACTGTAAAATCTAATTGGTTGAACAGTTTCCAATAAAGTTAAAATTAACCTTAAAATCTCAAAACTTCATGTAAATTGAAACAAAATACTTCTTCTAAAACATCATCTATATTAAAACGGAGGGAGTAGCTTTTAACCAATTACAAAATATTGCCAAAAACACAATTACAAAATAAATGATTAAATATGATTAGTTACACAGTTTTTAATAAAATAAAAATTACATAGAAAAATGAAAAGATCTTATATATTGAAACATCAAAATTCTGTAAAACATCATACATTTAGGAACTAAGCCCTCCACTCCTAAATATAAGATGTTTAAGTAAAAACACACATTAAAAAATTACATTTTGTCTAGAAAATATCATTAAAACTATAAATTAATGGTATTCAACCAATTACAATATAGATTATTAATTATGATTGGTTATACAATTTTTAATAAAGTAAAAGCTATCTAAAAAAATAAAAACATCTTATATATTGGAATATCAAAATTCATTAAAACATGGGAGAATTGCCAAATGTGACTCAAAACTTGGAGTCAAACCCAAAACAATACCCCAACTTGGGTCAAAGGCAAAAGTAACCTAAAAGGCTATTGAAATTATAACTATCCCCTTGTGACCAAACAAGAAAACAGAATTTTTTTTACGTTTTTACCCCTCGCAAGTCGTCTGTTTAGACGACTTGAAAATAAGTCGTCCAGACGACTTAACTGAAAGTCGCCTGGACAGTTAGTCTTAAACATAATTTAAAAATTT
>NC_027751.1:24345876-24365551 GCF_000695525.1 Brassica oleracea var. oleracea | reverse complement strand
AGTGTTTTTTTTTAACAAACAAAGCTGGACGACTTAATTTAAGTCGTCCGTTTGACCAGAAGACTCATCAGTAAGTCTTCTACATACAGATGACTTACTAGTAAGTCTTCTACGCGAACAGATCTTGAAAAAAAATTCAAATTCGTACCTTAAACTAGGTGAGATGACTTCGTTTGCACACAGGGTCTTCTCCAACCACCCAGAACCTCAAACGAAAGCAACCGTAAGTCAAAACGAAAGAAATATGGCTCTGTCAACCATAGCCCATATTTTGAATCAAAAGCTTGAGTTTTTTGGATGAATATAGAGAGAAAGTGAAAGAAATGTTGTTTTTACTTCATAACAATTGAAACAGAGAGAGTGTAAAGAGATTTACGTGCATTAAAGGGCATTAAAAGCTCCAAACAGTTCGTACAAGGTTGTTGCTTGTGATAGTAATTGATCAGTATTTTGAGACGATTTATACTATGTAAAAACAGATTTGAGTATCAACTACTAATTAATCTCATATATGTCTATTACATGCTATATGAAAATAATTTATTCTTTTGTATTTTCAGTAACTAATTTATATAATATATTAAAATTAATTAAATTATTGATTCATAGTTTATCCATGATCAAAATAATAATGTAGTGATTCAAAAAATAGTCCGATTCAATATTTGGGTCGAATTTAAAACATTGAGTCTGCATAATATCACACATGATGTATAGAGTATGGTTTTCTACTTAATTATCACACATGATATATAGAGTATGATTTTTGTTTTTATGGATTAATGCGAGAGTTATGAAAAGTATTTAAACACTAAACTGAGAATCTGAAAAACACAATACTACATTTTAAATCAATGTGACCTGTGACGATCTCCCTTTCCCATAGAGTCCAGAGAGAGAAAGTAGATCTGGTCTTGGTTCCGGTAAGCGGCCGGCGCGTCTGCGCGCGCGTACCGGAGCCGGAGCCGGGGCCTCTCGTTTCTCTGTTAAAGATGTCTGTTTTCTTGTCTCTCTTTCGTCTCTCCCCCGACTCACCTTACCTGGGCTCTGGTTTAATCCACATCCGGAGGCGCTAACTAGAAGTGTGAACCGTCATCAACGGTGGTTGGACTGCTGGAGTAAAGGCGCGGTCGTGTGGAGGGGAAAGCGTGGCGAAGTCGTCTTGTAAGGTTAAAGTTCTTCTCCGGGAAGTGGAGGCTACGAAAGCTCCGTCGTCGCCGGCTCATGTCTCCGGGAGGTGGTTGGCTTCTTCAGCATCGCCTCGTCGGTCTTGTCTCCGGGGGGTGAAGGCTTCCACAGTCTTGCGTCGCCGGCTCTAGTGGAGCTAAGTGGTGGTCTCGTTTTTGGATCGGGTATAGCTTTTGGTTTATGAGTTTTGTGGCTCGCGGCTCTCTTATGGCGGATGAGATCTCGAAGAGATCGATGAAGCTCTCCGCAGAGAGGTCAGAAAGTTGAAGAAAAGTGGTTTCGGTGGAGGCTCTCCGGTTTCGAGCTCCGGCGAAACGAGGGTTTCGGTGGCGGTGCTACGGCGGCGTCTCGGTTCGGTGACGGTCAAGTCGAGGCAAAGGCGGCGCGCTGATGATAAAATTCCAACACACGTCCCGCCTCCTTGACGCGTGGGCCAAAAGGAGACGTCCGACCCGTCTAGGGTTGAGTTGCTTGGTTCGGGCCGTAGGCCGTGTAGTATGTTGGATCCATGCCCTGCGATTTGTGGGCTTTAGTATTGTAATATATTTATGGGCTTTGGTCCAGCTCTTGTTGAGCTCAGTCTCCTTTCCTTTTAATAATAAAAAAAAAAAAAAAAAAACTTTGGCGGAAAAAAAAAATCAATGTGACCTTTCTCTCCTCACTCATAAGTCAACATTTACTCCACCATCAGTGAAACAAATAGGTACACACTATAGTTAGATATTCCAGTTCCCTATATAAAGCGACTATAACTTTACTACTACCATAAACATGAACACAAAAGTATTGACAAGCATACAATAACAAAAAATACAGACGCAACTTGAAAACACAATACAATAAAAGGTCATTCGACATAGTTTTGTGAATTGGGCCTTCTTATTCTGGAATATGTACTCTAATATTAAATGTATTGGGGGTGCACAGTCACATCCATTAGATTAGATTCATGTCTAACAAACAGATTCGTTCTGGTTTTTTCTTTTGGGTTTAAGCCATCACCTGAGAGTCTACTAGAAATGGCCCACATTGGGCCAGGGTTCTCTTAGTTACGTTCGTGGCTCCCGGGCAGGCCTGTTCAAAGATGATCAAGGCCATCAATATCTTAAAAACTTGTCGAGTCTTTAACTTTCCCGACATCTGTTGTGTTCTGCTTCGGTTTGTTTGCGTAGTAATTAAAAACCGAATCAACTGGACGCCTTGCTGCAAACCAAAACAGTGAATTTATTTTACCCTTCTTTCTTTTTGTTCTATGTTTTGTACTGTTTACGCAGAACAATATTTAACAGGATGGAACAAAAGTTCGATAGCTGGCTTGAAAACACTTCTCGATAAATAATGAGTTCAAGTGGTTGAAAAACGTTATTATTGTTGTTTTCACTTTTTTTCTAGGTCCAATAAAGACACAATTTAAAGGAAAACAAAGCAACATCGTTCCACCTTTTAAGTTGTGGTGAAGAATGTTGATTTTGTTCTAAACCATTTATTCTGCAAGATTTAAGATATTTTTAATCTTATCCAAGTCACTCTCATAACAACAAAAGTAAAACTTTTGTGACAAAATGATAGAAGGGAACAAAAAAAGAAAAAGAGAAGTGGAGAAAAGGGTGGGAGGTGCTAGGTCTCAATTTGATCAAGAAGCATCTCCTGGTACCTGCACTCACTGCTGCAAAACCCTTTCTCTCCTCTGCAAAAAAAAAAAAAAAACATATCTTAAACTTTAGTTTTGGAAGGAACTGGATTTGATTAAAGAGAAGGAATGTATGTTATATAGACTTATGGACCGACCTGTATATATAGATGTCCTGTTTTTGGTCAAGTTTCTTTTTGCAGGTGTAGCAGTTGCTTAGAAAATCAGTGTTCGTTTTCTTGGTCTCCTGTGGCAACGGAAGAGAGCAAGGAGGAGTCGCCTCCTCCACGAAAACAGAGTTGTCGAAGATATGTGTGATGGTTGGGTTTGGACCGTGGGATATGACGCACGTGTAGTCTTCCGTCTGATCAATCTCGCTCACGGTTAAGACTTTTGTTTGGAGACAAGGGCTGAGCTGTCCAGGAGGATGCCTCATCTGGCTAGTAGGACCTGTTTTAGTTCCAAAATCGGCAGAAGGGATCAGGACTCTGAGCTTTGACCCGGAAAGGACCATCTTGTTGACAGGTTTGCTCGAGTGGTCTCTGTTTTGGACGAGATCGGCTAGGCCAAAGGCTTCAGGTGGGTGAAACTTTGGGGGTTTAGGGATTGCTGGCTCGAGATAGGAAGTGGGTTTAGGGTTTATGGAGGAGAAGATGGAAGGGTGGGCTTCGAGGATGGAAGTAGGGCTGACGATGGAGTCAAAAGGAGTGATCTTTGAAGCGAAAAACCTAAACTTTGGAGAGGTAAAGAAGTCAGATGGGTAATAAGTGTTAGGTGTTGGAGGAGATGAAAGTTCATCAGCAGCCATTAGAGATGCTTTGTTGCTTCTCAGTTAAAAAGACAGTCAGATCAGGTGAGAGCAAAGATCATAACTCAGTAGATTCCATGGAGAGAGTGAGGAGGGGGATCCAATTACAAAAGAAATGAGTAAAAAAGATAAGTATCTGAAATGAAAGAGATGAGAAGAATGGTACAATTATTGAACGTTCTGACTGCTTCTGTTCTTATTATTACGTGGTCTCTCAAAAAAAAAAATCGGATTAAAAGTTGCTTTCTCTCATTTTCTTTTATTCCAAAGAGAGAGAGAGAGTGAGTGAGTGAGGTGATCTCGAGAGAAGGGAGGTTGTGGTTTAAATCAAGAAAGGCTATCGTGAAATTTTTATACTACCTATATGGTTGAATGTATATTGTATTTTTTTTCGGTTTACATTAACAACGTTTTAGGTTGAAAAAGTAAAGATTTTTAAACCATACTCTCTCCGCTTCAGTTTCAGTATAGATGATGTTTTATAAGGATTATTTTGTTTCAATTTACATGAAATTTTAAGATTTTAAGGATAACTTTAACTTTATTGGAAACTGTTTAACCAATTAGATTTTACAGTCTTTTTTATAATTGGTTAACGTATTTTAAAATTATATTTTTAAAATAATTATTTTAGAAAAATGTAGTTTTTTTAATTTTTGTGCACTAAGGCAAAACATAGTATTATGAAAGAAAAGTATCATTTTTTATTTATTTATTTCATGGATTACAGTATGCATTATTAACGGCGATCCGTTTTTATTTTTGCATTGATTTTTGGGCCCCTGTATCACACAGTAGTTTTCATAATGCTATTGAGTTATTCTATTTGCCACTTTTGTCATTATTTCATTTGTCTTTCTCAAATAATAATGATTAAAATCATTTTCATTTGGTTTGATTAAATAAAGAACAAGTGACGTTAAATAAAAATACTGTAATAATTTATCAGAACGGGTCCCATAACTGCACCTGCTATGCTCAACCCAATAATTAAGATATACTTAAGCGCCACGTCTGTATGTTCATAGTTGAAACTTGAAGGGTCTTAAATCTTGATGCGTTAAGAACAAACACTTGATGCGCATCACTCGGCTAAGGTATCTTGGGAAGTGGTGACTAAGGAAAAAACTTGTGGTGGACTAGGGGTAAAGGACCTATTAACTTGGAACAAGGCGTGTTGTATAAAACTGATATGGTTGCTGTTCTTTCAAGCAGGATCAATTTGGGTGGGATGGTTCAAGGCAGAAGTTCTAAAAGGCTCCCTTTCAAATTTCTGGACTATGAGACCTTCCACATCAAACTCATGGCTTGTTAATAAGCTTTTCAAGCTTAGAGATGAAGTCTATACCTGGATAAGGATGCAAGTAGGCAATGGAGAATCATGTCGCTTCTGGTCAGATAATTGGTCCCCCTTTGGGAAACTTTCACAGTTTCTGCTCTCAGACCAAACTTCAGGTATGGGTATAAGCTTGAAAACAACTATAGCGGACCTTTTCGTTGATGGAAACTGGAGACTTCCTCCTCCGCGCTCTGAAAGTATGCTTCAACTCCACATATTCTTCACAACATTAGGTCTGACTGAGACGGAGGATCGCTATGAGTGGATAGTGAATGATAAACCGTCATCAAGATACAGTACAAGCGAGATATATCGAAAGCTGAGGGACAGGGAAGAGACGGTACCGTGGGCATCAATTGTTTGGATTGGTAGAGGAATTCCACGCCACAACTTCCTAACTTGGTTGTTTGTACTGAATAGATGCCCAACTAGGGACCGTCTTATAGGCTGGGGACTTCAAACGGATGGGGCTTGTCTTCTCTGTAATCAGGCTGCTGAATCAAGGGACCATTTATTCTATCTGTGTCCGTATAGTTGGGGAATTTGGGTGGAGATTTCCAGAAGATGTCACCTGCAACCGCTGAGGAATTGGGATCAAACTTTGCTTTCCATGCAGACACTACAAGGGAACAAAACGGCAAAGAAACTGACATTGTTATGTTGGCAATCGACGATATACTGGGTATGGCAGGAGAGGAACAAAAGGTTACACAACAATCAATACCGTTCACAGGATGCGGTCATCAAACTGATCACACATCAGATCACCGATCGCATCAGCGGTTACAGGTTTGATTCTCCGATCATCTCCTCTCGCTATATGCAGCTTTGGCTTTTGACGGCATCGTAATTGAGATTAGCGAACTTGGAAGTCGATTCAGTTACTTGGGCTATTTGGGCCAAATCTGATCTTTTAAATTATGGGTTTAATGATGAGTTATTAACTAAGGTGGGTCTATATCCATGAATATATGCATGTGCTTGTAAAACATTTGCTTTCTTTTATATATAAATATGCAAGCTTTTGTCAAAAAAAAGAACAAACATAAACCATTATATGACATATTATATATTAATACTAATAATACAAACCATTATAGGACGAGTTAGTATATTAATACTAATAATCACTTGCATGATCGCAACTATAAATGGTTGATGGTAAATGGAAGATGCAACTACTTTTCTTGTTGTTGATATTGTGTTAGCTCCTCTACCTCATTACAGTGCCGTCTTGAAAACATTAATCACCTTAGGCCAAATATAAAATAAAAACCCTTTTGTAAAATTTTTCCAAATTTTTATTTATTGCATTTCCATAAATTAAAGCAAAAAGTATGGTATTCAAAGAAATTTTTTTTAAAAAATAGGGTTTTGTGTATAAATTAGACTTTGTTAATGAAAAAATTAAGAATACTGTAGAATAATTTTTTGTTCTTATTATATTTAAATTAGGTTTAGTTAATCATGGACTTTTGTATTATAATTTCACCAAACTAATTGATATTTAACAAACAAAACTAAAATTTTTTAATTAGTAAAATAAGATTAAACTTTTTTTTGGACCTATGGAGCCATAGCAATTGCCTATACTGATATGAGTCAGAGCCGACACTGCCTCATTAATAATACTAAATATAGTGTTCTTGTCTACCATTTACCAATGTTTAATCAACACCAAAGAAAATAGAATTTGTTTTATAAAAAAGTAAATTATTGCGATTAATAATCATTCATTATCAACTTATCACTATCTTCTGGAATGTGGACAGGGAGATGCGAAATACAATCACAGCTAGAAGAGGGAGGAAGCAGTTTCTCCGTCTAATGGCCAAGTGGATGCGCTGATCTTGAAAACTTTTGGCACATCCTTTTCTGTTATTACCTTGTTTTTTCTCTTTTTTGTCAAGGTGTAACAAATTATAGATCTTCTTTTGTAAAATCTAAACTTTCATTCTAATGATATTTACCTTTTAACAAAAAAAAAAAAAACTTATTGATATGATAGGCTCTGGGGCTAACAAACGAGGGATCCACTTGAAAAGATAGGAGTGCATGGACCCTATTCAATGATCGCGTTTTCGACGTCATAATAACATTGGGCTTTTATTTACTCGACGCAACCTTTGTTTTAGTATTTCACAAGAAAAGAGAAACAAATGTGTGCGTGATTTCGGGCTGCATTACTTACTAACTCCTCGTCGTTTCTATTGTTGACCGGTGAGTATTAAGTTATGACTTCGGTTAAGTCCATGTTTAAAACCCATAATATTATTAATTGATTTGTTAAGCCCGACACTGAAACAGAGTGAACACAACATGTATAAGCCCAATATGATTAGTTAATCAATTGGTAATATCATCGAAATAGATACGATTAGGGTGGGCCACTAAACCAAATCCAAATATCCGAATCAAATCCTCTCGATAAAAATAATCCGAACCGAACTGAATCCGATATGACTTGTCTTGTTCTATTGTTATTTAAATTATGAGTTTAAACCGAACTGATCCAAATGAATATTTGAAAAATCTACAAAAAAAAGAATATTCTAAAAATCTGACATGTAAAAATTGGAAATGTTCAAAATTCTAAAAGATACTTTTACCAAACATGAACCCATTCCAAATAAGTAAGCAAAACATTCTGAAAATCAAGAATCCATAAATAAATATCTATTACATGAATAATTCACTCAATGATTTTTACGAGAAAGATTACATAGACAATCAACCAGCATGTTTAATAAATCGTTCTCTCCGAGACTTGAAACCTGTATTTCCTATAATCTACAAGAAATTGCACAGTCTGGGATTCGAACTCCAGATCTGGGTGTAGAAACCTTTAAACCTTAACCATTAGGCTACGTGCTTGCACGGTTCACTTGATGATTAGTATGATATATTTTGGTATTTAGGCCCATTACAAAGACAAAGTTACGGAGCATCGCCTTTCCTAACGAGCTGGCTTCCAAGACGAGAAACAAAAAGGAGAAAGAGATAGAGGTGAACGAGATGGAGAGTTGCTTGATATCAGCTATGATACCAAAGATCTCTGTATCCATGAGCTCACTATTGATAGCTCTGATGAGCTTTTGGTTATTTAAGAAAACCCTTAGATTCACGATGTCGGTCATACCAAAAAAATACCCATACCAAACATGAACCGATTCCAAATAAGTAACAAGAATATTATTATTTTAATAGAATACATCAAATAAGTATTTATTACATGATAATTTACTCAATGCTTAATTTGGTTCAAGGAGTCTTAATTGAATTTATTTATGGTGTTGACACAAAAATAAATAAATATATTTTGGTATTTGGTGTTCTTCCTTCTTCTATATAGCCGAGTTTCTCAGGACGATGTATTTTTGCTTTGCATTTATCAAATATGATGAGTGTTGCACATATTTTCAGAGTTTTGTTCTTTAATATTATTTTTATCCTCTAATTTCACTTGTTAAAAATTACAATAAAACCAAAAAGAATTGTGACAAAAGCTTTTCTCATTTCAAATTTTTTTTTGGTCTTTGTTTTACTGGATCTTTATTTGGTTTTTGTTTCAACTAAGTACAAATAATATTTGGAACCGAAACCTGAAATTATATTGGGTTCAACCGGGTTTTGGAAATGTTATTAAATCCAAACCATTTTTTATAATATCCAAAACGAAACTGAAATTCATAAACCAAAAATTCTGAAATTCGATTGAGCCCAAACCGAAATCCAATTGGTCTTCTGAATGCCCGCCCATCCTTAGATTCAATGAATCAAAATTATTTTCTTTTTAAAATGGAAACAAATAATGTCTCGTTAGAATTTAAAATATGAAATTGGTAATAATTTTGATTAATCTTTTTTTTTGTTTCTATATATTTTAGATATCTTAGCTAAATAGAAAAAAAAAGATTCTAGTAAATCATTACGTATGGAATAACTCATGTATTTAATTTGAAAATGATAAAATCCAATAACATAAACAAATGGTCCAATTGATAATGGCCGTAGATTTAAAATTTTTGATGTAGAAAAAAATCTGTAGACTTTTTGCTGTGACTTTAAATTTTATTGCTGTGGAATTTTATGGAAAGCACTAGGAAATTACTTTGAATATTTGGTTATACAGAGCACTTGTACAGCTGTAAGTTATTTCAAGAGCCGTGGATTCAAAAAAAAATTTAAAACTTGATTGCTCTGAATTTGATGTTTTAAAAATAAATAGGCAGTAAACAGCAACTACAGCAACTAACTATCACCATAGACAGTAAATGTAAAAAATCCGTAGATGTCAGAAAAAAAGAGAGTCAAAAATTTATTAGTTGTCATCAAGATTCCAAGAATAATAATTCCATATTTGAAAAGACTAAAAAGTAAAAAATCTTACACAAAATATTCATAGCTACTTGTCATATATACCTAGAGAATCTTTGGTAGTGATCCCACACAAAACCTGTATATATAAATACTTACAAATATGTGAGAGAGAATATATATAAAGAAAACCCTAGTTTCACTTGGAAAAATCTGAGATCCCTAAAAACATTACGGTATGACGACAGATATGGTGATTACAAGTAAGCGACCCCGGGCTCCAAGCTTTGCCGATAAGCATCCTGATTACGCGGAGGAGACTCGCGCTGCCACCACCATTGGTGCCGATTGGTTCCAGGAGAAAGGGAAGGATGAAGGTAAGCTCAAAACGTTTCTTGAGCAATGCGGTTTCTGCAAGAAGAAGCTACGTCACGACGAGGCCGTTTTCATGTACGGGTAAGTAGTTAGTGAATGTGGCGTTTTAACATCATACAGTAAGTGTTATTCTTCTTCCAAATTATTTTTTAAGTAAGTTTATCTACAAGTATTATTAATTAGTGAGTGTGTGTGTGTGTTTGCAAAAGCGCAGCTACTTTGGGGCATTCTGTTCAAAAGCGTGTAGAGCAAAACAGATGGCATGCGATGTCTTTATTGAAAAATCACAAGACATTGTAAAAGCAAAGAAGGGAAGAACATGTACTTCGGGAATCAAACCAAAAGAAGATGAACCATTAGGCAATCGAGAGATGATCTCATCACCACCGCG
Source organism: Brassica oleracea var. oleracea (assembly GCF_000695525.1). Taxonomy (NCBI): domain Eukaryota; kingdom Viridiplantae; phylum Streptophyta; class Magnoliopsida; order Brassicales; family Brassicaceae; genus Brassica; species Brassica oleracea. Next base: position 24,355,503 of record NC_027751.1, on the reverse strand, counting down.
ATTTTATATATGATTGGTGATGATGTGATTAAGGGTTAGTGTATATATACTTGTGTAAAAAGCCATTAGTTTGTCGCCAAGCGAAATGGCTTTACCATCCATCAAGTTGACATCGGCAATTACTATTTGTTTTGTCGATCAACAGGAGGGGGTTTAGTAGTGTATTTGCCAGTCTATAATTTTCCTTTTATTTACTTTAGTAATCAATAAGTGTTTTTGTCTTTGTCATTGTGTTGTATTCATGTGGGATATATAAGTCAAAGACTCATATTCAGAGCCTGTAAACAAGACAGAAAAGAATAAAAAGTTAGAAAGAGCCTCGCAAACAAATGTTCATCATTCCCGAGTCTACCCAAAACTTTTGATAGCATTGATTGATATTAAAAGTGAAAAGCTCGTCTTTGTTTTCTTGGCAAAGGAAGGAAAAAACAAAACACATTCATATGTTTGGTACAACAAAATCTAATTGAGCAAAAAGTTGAGAGAGAACGTGAGTGAAGGTGGAGGAGGAAATCTAATGGTGCGAGGAAGAAGAAGAGGAAGAGAAGAGAGATCTGCGGGAGACAAGACGCTTGTGAATGGCTCTGATGGTGGTTGGTGTTGTGCGGCAGCAGCCTCCAAGCAATGACACTCCTGCATCCATCCATTTCTCTACATACGACACAAAGTCTTCATTCCCAACTCCTGTGTTTTCCTGCACACCACAATTATTAATTATCAATTATTAATTATGTGTGTCTGCAGCTCTCAATAACTTAACTTGTTTTTTTCAAAGTAGAAATATGAGTCTTACCACCCACTCCTTCCGTTCAGGATCATATCTTTCACCGCTGTTTGGATACACTAGTATTGGCTTGCTCGTCACCTTTTTACACAATGCAAAACCTTTTTAATTAGTCTCCCAACACACTGACCAAAAAAGAAAAGATTACCCAATGTGTTATCCAAAGCCAAGCACCTTTGCAATCTCCAAAACAAGGCCCTCTATGAATCTTGGAGGGGTACAGTTGATCCCAACCGCCACCACTTTCTCACAAGCTTCGGCTATGGCGATACACTCCTTGATTGAATCCCCGCTAACCACGTTCACCCCATCCTTGGAGTTAAACGAAAACCACCCTGGAATCTTCGCCACCCCTTCATCCAACAGCTCAGCAAACGCCTATTAAGATAAACCCTAAACCTTTAACACTACCAGAAAGAAGCTAAGTCATTTATCAGAGCAGGTACCTGAGCCTCAAGCTTGTTTGGAATGGTCTCAAATGCTATTATATCGGCACCAGACTCGGCCAGAACTTGGACCCGTCTCCGGTGGAAATCCTTGAGTGTTTCCAGCGTTATCAAATCACCATAGATTCCACTGTATTCAGATCCATCAGCCAAGAAAGCACCGTAGCTACCAACAGAAGCTGCAACTAGTATAGGCCGCTTCTTCAGAATCTTTTTATCATCATCATCTTTGCATTTGTCATAGTAGGTGCTGCGAGCTTCACATGCTATTTCAACGCTCTTTCTAAGCAATGATTCGCTTTTCTCTATTGGATAGCCTTTTGCTTCAAACCCCTGAATCGTGGCCTGTTCAACAAATTCAATCCACGTTTTAGTGCCCCCCATAATCAAAAGGAAAAAGAAAGAAAGAACCTGGTAAGAAGCGCTGGAGATGATATCAGCACCAGCTTCAAGGTAATCCAGATGCACCTGCTCCATCAGTAGCTATTATTAATCCCATACATAATATATGAGAGTAGAGAGCAATCCATAAGACTATATTTTAGTATATCAATAAATAAATAAAAAGAGAGCTCCGGGATACTTCCACTAAAAAGTAGACACAAGAAAAGAAACCTTTCCAAGACAACAAAAAAAAAGGAGAAAGATGAACACTAAGCAACTACCACACACATAAAAAGGGTTTAGGATTCAGAAGGTTGACAGCTTTAAATATTTTTATCAATGCCAGTGGAGTCAGTAGTCTTGTTAATACCTAAAATAAGGGATGCTCTCTACCTTCATCCACATAGTTTTACACCTTTGGCGGTTCCTCAACTATTCCAACAAAATGCAATTTTAAAATCTAAATCTAAATCTAGGGTTTTATTCAATTCAAATACAGACACGATATAATAAGCAACAAAACCTTGTCTAGCAAAACGTTTCGATTCAGAGAGAAAAAAAAAAAAAAAGAGAGAGAGAGAGAGTGGTTTTATTTACGGTGTGAATGAGGTGAGGAGAGGTGAGCAAGCATTTGGCGCTCCAGAGAGGATCGTTGAGATCCGCTCCATGTCTCTCCAACTCCGTTGCTAGCCCTCCGTCTATTATCGCATACCCTCCTGTCTCCTTCAACAACTCTTTCATCGAGTAAAACGTCTCCGCCTTCGTGTTTCCCGTCACCATCCCAACAACCTCCCGACTGTAACGTCGTGTGCAAAAGTGTGACCAAAACAATCCAAAAAATATGAACTACCTCCTCTCCCCTTCCTCTCAGCCGACACCTACTTAACCCATACATGTGTTGTGTTTTTACAAGCTCTCGCAATATTGTGGATTTACACCTTTATCTTTTACACTTGTAACAAAACCACCCCGAATTGTTTTTAACTTTTCAACCACACCCTCCAGGAGAAGTAGCATTCTCCTTCACTCTTTACTTGGCTACTTCCATTACCGTTTACATATATCAAACTTGTACGAATCAACATTTTTTTTTGTATTATTATCAGACCTTCAAAGAGTAAGATAAGAGATGATCCCCCATCCCTCATAAAATAACAAGAAAAAAGAAACAGAGCTTTATCATCAGTTTTTTATACACAACAGGACTCTGTGTAGTAGTATAAATACATATAGAGAGAGATTCTTATGACAAAGACCACCCACACCAATCTAACTCCAATGTCTCAACCAAAACAAAAATTCAAAAAAAAATCACGCAGCTCTCGAGCATATCAGCCAAAGGAGAGAGAGAGAGAGAGAGAGATCAGGGGCCACGAGGTTTGAAGAAACAGAGGCACCCCTGAAACTTGTCTGGTGGTATCATTCCCCCGCCTTTGCTTGTGTCTACTGCCTCTAGTAGCTTCACTACCTCCTCCATCTCCGGACGCCTGTCTGGATTCGGGTCCCAGCATCTCTTCATGATGTTTGCCACCGACTGTGGGCAGCATTTGGGAATCTCTGGTCTCAGATTCTATGATCAACCAAGTAACAGAGAGGATGAGATTTTCTGATTAAAAACCTTTTTTTTTTTAGGAATAGGAGAGATTGTAAAAAGAGAGAGAGACCCTATGAACAACGGCATGAGAGATCTCAGCAAAACTAGTGTCAGCGTAGGGCATGTCGCAGCAGTATATTTCCCAGAGGCATACACCAAAACTATACACATCGCATTTCCTGTTGTAAGCCTTTCCTTCAAGAACCTATCCACCACCCCACCCCAAAAACTTAAACCCTTTTTACGATATTTATTTTCACAATTACGAAACACAAAAGGATGTAATATTACAAATACCTCAGGTCCCATGTATCCAAGAGTTCCAGTTTCACCCGTCATGTCTTGAGGGTTCTGAGCCTCGACTCTAGCGACTCCGAAATCAGCAATCTTGAGCGTCTTGTTAGTTTCCAACAACATGTTCTCTGACTTCACGTCCCGATGCACAATCGCCTTGGAGTGGAGGTAACTCAGCCTAAGACAGGAAAAAGACAAAAAAAAAAAAGGTAGGAGTCTTGTCAAATAGAAGGATGCAATCAGGCATTTTTAAGATAAAAAAGGCAGAGAGAGTGGTTAGTTACCCTCTAGCGAGATCCAAAGCGAGTTGAATGACATCCTTGATTGGGAGTTTGCTCCTATATTTCTTGATGAGGAACTTTTTGAGGGTGCCTCCAGCAACATACTCAACGACAACACAACAGGCTTTTGCAGGATGTGCTCCGTTGCCATGTCCACCAGAATCACTACCAGAAGGGATCTTCAGATCAGAGGTTCCCATGGATGCTCCTATGAACTGCAAGGGAAATAAATATCAAACAGCTTCTTCCTCATCTACGACTACTAGTGAAAAGTAAAAGAGTAGCAGCAACCTTGGTAACGTTGGGATGATCGAGCTTCTGCCAGACGGCGACCTCTTGCTCGAAGGAAATGCGCAGATCGTCTGCTGTTGAGAGACCATCTTCTCCCCAATCTAACACCTTCACTGCAAAATTGTCACACACGAAATGAAATCGTATCAACCCTATCACAAAGATTAAAAAGAAAAGAACGGACCAGCGACTTGTTGACCGGCGTAGACACCGCGGTAGACAGTGCCGTAAGTGCCGCGAGCGAGGACGTGGTTCATATCGAGTTTGGAGAGGTCGATCTCCCATTCCTGCATCGGAGTCTTCCTGGCGGCACTACTTGTAGCGGAGGAGCTTTGACCCATATGCAAATCCCATTTACTGAAATCAACAGTATCTGCCCTCAAGTATTGACCTCCTCCTACTGCTCCAGCGCTCCTGCTCCCGACTCCGCCTAATTTGGAGTCGGATCCGATTTCCACCGCCTCTCCGCCTCCGGACGCCATTGATTTCTCTCTGGCGACTAGGAATTGAAGAAGACCACCAGATGATCAATCGAAAAGGGAGGGAGGCAGTTGTGGAGCAAGGCTATGGTTTTGGAATTCACGAGTTATATATGTTATGTGGTGGAGAGGCACAACACAAGTTCCAAGGGACAAGAAGCCATTAGACTTGAGAAATAATAATAAGAAGAAGAAGAAGAAATAGATCGATTGTGATCTCCACACACAAAGAAGAAGAAGAAGACAAACTCTCAACAATTTGACCAAATCATTTGTGTCTCTCTCTCTTTACTGTTTCACCGCCCAAGTCTCTCTCTCTCTGGTTCTAGAAAATTGATTATTCCTTTTCCCTCTCTCTCCCGCCTATTATTATATTATTTTTTAGATAAAACTTTAAAACAGACAGATATACTTACGTGTCTTTCTTTGTTCTCATCCTCCTTTTTCTTTGGACACAGTCTGCCTCCCTCGAGTTTCAACTCTGAGAAACTTTCCTTTTATTAGTAACACACGAACATGTACACTACTATGTTTTCTCCTCCCTTCCAAACCTAATTTTGACTTTTCATCAAATAGACAGGCGCAGCAGTGAACCACCGTCCATCGATTCCTACAACTTGAAGCATCACACGCCTCTTTCTGCTCCTTATGATCATATGACCTCCATTTATTTAATTTTTGTTCTTTCTACTTTCATCTCACACCCAAATGTAATACGAGTCATTTTCTGGTGAATTTAACATCCCCACTTGTAAATAAATATCTTCCACAGAGAGAAACGAACAACGTTTTTGTTTTTTTTTTAACGCTAACCCACCAAAAGGTCCACTCTTTCAACAACAGCACCATCTCACGCCTCTCTTTGATATTACGTAACTTAAGTTTCTTTTAATTATATATATATATATACTATAGTTTTTTTCAATCATGTGAATATGTTTTGGAATCTTCGTCCGTCGTCGTTATTTGTGAGCACAAAGCACCAAAACCGATCCACCAGAGCATATGCCTTTTCTATTATTTTTGAATCACCTTATTAATGGAACCCAACAACACATTTGCAAAATAAACACTTCTGTTTTGATAATTTATCAAATACTAAGGACCCCCCCGCCTAGGTATTTTCATGGGCTATAGCTGATGCTGCATTGTCAGTGGACTTGGGTAGGATAGGCTTTGAGAAGCTATAAAGCTCTCAACCACTTCTTCACCTCTGTAAATACTCAGTCAGATATCCTCTGAGCTCATTACCAAGCGGCTCACTCTGCTTGCAGTACTGCTCTGAATATCCCACGTCGTGATGACCGGATAAAGGAACATCTTCTTCCAGATAATCCCCACAATCGATGATGATGTTATGCAGTAGACAGCACACCAGTATTATACTTGGCAGCTTCCTCCTGTCTGGTCTCCACATAACCTTGCTGAGAATCCTCCAGCTTCCTTTCAGCTGTGCAAAGGCCGTAGCAGCAACTGACCTCACCTTCTCGTGCCTGTCGTTGAAAGCCAGCATGGGATGAGAGGGATCATGGCGGGTGTCGTGAGGAGTAATAAGCCAAGGAAGAAGAGGGTAGCTGAACCCTCCAACCACATACTCTCTTATCTCAGCTCCTCGGAACAACGTTTTGGCATTCCCGTCTAAAATCTGAGCAGACTCACAGAGTTTGAAGAAGCCTGAAAAGTTAAGGAGCTTGGAGACGGTCATGCCGCCAGGCCAGCCGGTGACCATGTTGAGGAACCTCATCTCGTGATCAAAGACACCTTGCAAGAACATGCTGTAGTTCTTCTCCTGGTCGCACCAGTCATCAGAGGCTTGCACGGCAGGGAGAGTCATGATGATGTGGGTTGTGTCTATGGCACCGCAGCAGTTGGGGAGACCGTACACGCCCTCGAACTTGGACTTGATCTCTTCAATTCTGTCGGAATCAGGCCATCTAAGATGATGCTTGGCGCGTTCCTCGAGGGCCTCGATGAATCTCCAGGTGACCTGAGAGACAGTGGACTGGCCAACGCCAAAGGCGGCACCGACGGAGACCTGAGAATCACCAGAAGCCAACCTTCGGAGAGCAATGGCGACTTGTTTCTCGACGCTGAGAAGCCTGCCTTCGATGTTGATGAGACCAGAGGGAGGCCTGGAGATAAGATCCTCCCTGACGAGGGAACAGATGTAGCTGAAGGTAGTCTTGGAAGCCCTAAAGAAGTACTTGAACGCATCATCTTCGTCCAAGGGCACCGTAACACCTGCCAATTGCAAAACAACCAACCCATACTTTGGTTCTTGCCAATCGTTCATCAGACTTAACTGCCTACTCTTACTCTATCGATTGAACACTGACTCGTGTTAAACAAAGCATATACATAGTTGAATTGTAAAACTCGAGAAGAAGGGCAAATGAAAATGGAACCTGAGAGAGACGAGTTTCGGAGGAAGAAAGTATCCCACCAGTCGCAGTCGATAGCCTCCGGATCTAGAGGAGGAGCACCGTTCTTGGCCTTTTCACCCTTCCTCTTCTTCACCGGAGGAGCCATCATCAAGCTGAAAACGGTTGCGTTCAAGGACTTTATTGCACTGTAATGGATGGAGGCGAAGAATGGGCTTCAGTCAGGTGTGGTTTTATTGCATATAGGCCCAGACCCAGACTGTTCCGTTCCACAGTGAAACACCAGCTCACAGAATTAGAATACCACTGGCCCCAGCTCGACTCGTGCACCTCATCTTTAAAGCACAAAACTAGTAGTATTAAATGGGATTATTAACTTTCAAAAAAGCATTCATTATAGAGGAGACACTTCTTTAAGAGTAGAATAATACTACCTTCTTTTGGTAATGTGTCTGCTAATTTGCTTTAAAAATATACTATAATAGTCATTTAATTGCTTTTACACTCAAATAAAATTTGCATTATAAAAGTAGATGAGTGTTTTACACCAAAAGGAGAGAGATGAGTGTTTGTACTTTGAGCAAATCATTATCCATCCATCATTATACAATTTGCAAGAAAGAAAAAAAAAACTGAAAAAGTAAAGTTTTGTTTTGTAGTATTTTATTTAGAGATAAAAACAAAAATAACACTAAATCAAGTTTTTGTTCCCAAACTAGCCCTCAAGATCAAAAGTCATAAAAATATCACTTAATGTTTTATCAAAAGTCACAAACTTAGGGTTTAGAGTTAAAGGGTGGGGTTTAGGATTTAGGGTTTAGGGTTTAGAGTTGAGAAATGAGGTTTTGGGGATAAGATTTCAAATTTTGAAAAATAAAAAAATTAAAATTTTCAAAAGATAAAATGCTATTTTGGTCATTTTAGTTTTTGAGTGCTATTTTTGTGATATAAACTTAGAAATGTGTTATTTTGGAGATTTGCCATTTTATTTATCTTTAAAAAAATTGCAAGGAAATATATAAAGAGAAAAAGACAAAAATAGCACTAAATCAAGTTTTTGTTCCCAAACTAGCCCTCAAGATCAAAAGTCATAAAAATATCACTTAATGTTTTATCAAAAGTCACAAACTTAGGGTTTAGAGTTAAAGGGTGGGGTTTAGGATTTAGGGTTTAGGGTTTAGAGTTGATGTTTTAGGGTTTAGATTTGAAGGTTTAGGGTTTAGGGTTTAGAGTTGATGTTTTAGGGTTTAGATTTGAAGGTTTAGGGTTTAGGGTTTAGAGTTGATGTTTTAGGGTTTAGATTTGAAGGTTTAGGGTTTAGGGTTTAGAGTTGAGAAATGAGGTTTTGGGGATAAGATTTCAAATTTTGAAAAATAAAAAAATTAAAATTTTCAAAAGATAAAATGCTATTTTGGTCATTTTAGTTTTTGAGTGCTATTTTTGTGATATAAACTTAGAAATGTGTTATTTTGGAGATTTGCCATTTTATTTATCTTTAAAAAAATTGCAAGGAAATATATAAAGAGAAAAAGACAAAAATAGCACTAAATCAAGTTTTTGTTCCCAAACTAGCACTCAAGGTCAAAAGTCACAAAAATAGCACTTAATGTTTTATCAAAAGTCACAAACTTAGGGTTTAGAGTTAAAGGGTGGGGTTTAGGATTTAGGGTTTAGGGTTTAGAGTTTAGGGTTTAGGGTTTAAATTTTAAAGTTTAAGGTTTAGGGTTTAGAGTTTAGAGTTTAGAGTTTAGAGTTTAGATTTCAAAATTTGAAAAATAAAAAAATTAAAATTTCAAAGGATAAACTTAGAAATGTGCTATTTTGGAGATTTGCCCCTAGAAAAACACCGAAGACCGATTTAGCTGATATTAACTTCCAGAACCAGAAGAATGCATAGGAAGTAGGAACAATAGAGTTTTGAAACAAAAGAAATTCGACTAAATTTGCCCGCATATAAAATTTGAAATTTTGAAAAAGGGGAAAAGAAACTGTTATTTTTGCCGCTCCCCGACGAATCGTCTGGCTTCTTCTTCATCATCTTCTTCTTGGCTTTCTCTCTCTCTCTCTGCTTTTCAAATTATATAAAAAATTGTTTCTTTTGATAAAGTATCGCATTTTGGTGGTACAAGTAACAGTGTAATTCGATTCCCTGCTCATCTACCACGGTGTCGGTAAGATTCAAGGTCCCAAAAGACCTAATACAAATTTTATTAAATTGTTATAAAAAAACTAGAATTTTATTGTATCGAGGAAATTTAAATAAGGGCAAAATTTTATACCCGTATGAGAAGATAACACTGATAATAAGAGAGATGTGTTATTAGAAGGAGAAGGAATGGTGTGTTTACAATCGATCGAAACGATCGTTTATATAGAAGAGAAATTCACTGTGCAAATAGTGCAGCGGACCCCACATCTTTTATATTATCAACATATACGGCGTTTCTTTTTCTGACTTTTCACAACACTCCCCCTTGGGGACCGGTGTCACTATCCACTCTCGCTTAACGTCTTTGTTGCCTCGTTAAAAACCTTTCTAGGAAAACCCAATGGGAAAAACCATAGTAAGGTAAAAAGAGTACAACTACGTAAGCTCCCCCTCGAATGAGCAGTCATAAATCCTTCTGATGATGCATTCCAATGTTACGAACATGTTTTCTGAATATCGAAGTCGGAAGTGATTTTGTGAAGAG
>NC_027751.1:24313102-24342055 GCF_000695525.1 Brassica oleracea var. oleracea | reverse complement strand
TGTTATAAAAAAACTAGAATTTTATTGTATCGAGGAAATTTAAATAAGGGCAAAATTTTATACCCGTATGAGAAGATAACACTGATAATAAGAGAGATGTGTTATTAGAAGGAGAAGGAATGGTGTGTTTACAATCGATCGAAACGATCGTTTATATAGAAGAGAAATTCACTGTGCAAATAGTGCAGCGGGCTCCACATCTTTTATATTATCAACATATACGGCGTTTCTTTTTCTGACTTTTCACAACATAAATTTATATAAAGTTCTAATTTTTATAAGAAAAATTAATATGGCTTTGCGCATATGAAGAGTATGATTGCGGGAGCTGGTTCATACTTTACTGTTTTGATGAAAGCAATCATAAATCTTTGTTGAAAGCTACATCTCGATCTTATTTTGGTGCTTGACGTGACACTGATTGGATTTCCCTCCCATTTCTGTAGTAGATTGATTCCATTACGTTTTTTTTTTCTTATTTTTATTAGTTTTAATATTTGTGCGGTGTGTGCTTCTATGTCTCTCTGTGCCTGCCTGTTTCTAGTTACCAATCATCTTAATAAGTATTAGTAGTAGTTAATTTTGTTCTATCACTCTTCTCATATAACTATTATATATATATGCTTTCAGTTTGTTACAAGATTCTTGTGGTGAAACTTGGATCATGGAGCGGTATGAAGTTCTTGAGCAGATTGGGAAAGGCTCCTTTGGCTCTGCTCTTCTAGTCAGACACAAACAAGAACGAAAGAAGTATTGTACATGTCTATACTTACTTTCATTTAATTGTTCCTGGTTCTGCTCTTCTTATCCATGTTTACTCTGCTTCTTCTTAATTCTCACAGATACGTCTTGAAAAAGATTCGTCTTGCTCGCCAGTCTGATAGAGCTCGCCGATCAGCTCATCAGGAGGTTTCCTCTTCTCTTCCACCACCACCACCACCTTCTTTTTTGATTATTATTTATGATTTTCCAAAATAAATACTTAAAAAAAAAAAAAGATGATGAGGTTGGACCTCCGTTGATGTTTCAGATGGAGCTAATTTCTACTGTCCGGAATCCATTTGTTGTGGAGTACAAAGATTCATGGGTTGAAAAGGTCTCTTGTGCTTTGCCTCTATTGTGTTTCTTTTTTTGCTCATTCTCTGCAAAGCAAAAAAAAAAGACTTATCATATCATTATTTTCCAGGGTTGCTATGTGTGCATCGTTATTGGATACTGCGAAGGCGGAGACATGTAAAAAGGCTTTCACACACAAGTTTTTAAGTTACAAGAAACTTTGCCTCTTACTTTCAATTTGATGAATCCTCTTGCAGGACAGAAACCATAAAAAGAGCTTGTGGTGTTCATTTCCCTGAAGAGGTTTTGTCTCTCTTCCATTATGTCTACAATATATGGTGAGTGCCATTTAAAAATTTGACAAAGATGCCAAACAATCAAATATTGCAGAAACTCTGCCAATGGCTTGTTCAACTCCTAATGGCACTCGATTATCTGCACTCCAACCATATTCTTCACCGTGATGTCAAGGTACAACATATATCACCTCAATGGCTTCTACCACTCTCTTCCTTTATCTCAAGCATTTCACATTTCTTTTTCAGTGTTCTAATATCTTCTTGACAAAAGAGCAAGACATACGGCTTGGTAAGTTTCTGCGAGTTTCACTTGTCTTTGCCACTTTGTGAGTCCTATTTACGCATCCACCATTTCGGTCTTAGGTGACTTTGGCCTCGCTAAGATTCTCACTTCTGATGACCTTGCTTCCTCTGTAAGTCCTTTATATTTGACGTTTATACTAACGAATTGTTTCTCAGAGACAGTAATGAAAAGTCAAGTGTGGGTGTGTGTTTTTAATAGGTTGTTGGGACTCCAAGTTACATGTGCCCTGAGCTTCTTGCTGACATACCTTACGGATCAAAGTCAGACATTTGGTCTTTGGGTTAGTATATAACTATTCATTTCTTCATCAGTTTTTTTTTCTTCTACTTATTGAGCTTGTGTCGACTAACCTTTAAGACATTGTGGCAAGCAGGATGCTGCATGTATGAAATGTCTGCTCATAAGCCTCCTTTCAAAGCTACTGTAAGTGTCCTCATTGAGTCTTGTTGATCAGTTTTTGAGTTCCGATTTGGAGTTAAACACCCTTAAAAAGATGAAACGGTGACATATTGTTGATAATCAGGATGTGCAGACATTGATCAGCAAAATACACAAACTGATAATGGATCCCATCCCTGCCATGTATTCCGGCTCATTGTAAGTCTGAAACCATATTCTCTCTGTTAACACTAGTACTAAATCGACTTACTAGGCTGTAACCAACCTCTTTCCTCTGCTTATCTGCATGCAGCCGAGGCCTCATCAAAAGTATGATGAGGAAAAATCCTGAACTCAGGCCAAGCGTATGTTCTTCCTATAATTCTTATCAACTGGTATAAAATCAGAATCGAGCTAAGCAATATAGTTGTTATAACACTGCAGGCTAGTGAGCTGCTTAACCACCCTCATCTTCAGCCTTACATCAGCATGGTTTATATGAAGCTAGAGAGTCCCAGACGGAGCACTTTCACACCCCAGTGGTCTGAGACGAAGGAAAGAAGGCGTTCGTTTAGTGGCAATGACAGGAGATTGAATCCGAGTGTATCTGATACAGAAGCAGGCTCTGTGTTTTCTTCTTCAGGGAGAGCATCCCATTCACCAATGTTCAGTGGAAGAAGAGTCTCAGAAGTAACTGTTGGAGTCGTCAGCGAAGAGATTGTTCCACAAAGGCAGGAAGGAGTACTCAAGAAGCAATCTGGTGGTGCAGCAGCTAGAACCCCAAGAGTGGCCGGGACCTCAGCAAAGAGGCTTGAAACGCCGTCAAGCACTCCCCGTACCGTTGAAATGGTAAAAGAAAAGAAAGCTTTTTTAAAGTAATAGAGAGATACAAACAGAGAGTAGTGAACTCTGTTGTTGTGTGGTGTTTTATCAGACGAATCCTACGGAGAGGAGAAGGAGGGCATCTCTTCCGTTGGTCGTGGAAAACCCTTACGCTTGCGAATCGGACATTTCTGTAAACGCTCCAAGGTTCGACAAGATCGTTGAATACCCCGAAGACCTCTTCCAGGACAGAGAGACAACCCCCTCAGGAGGAGGAGCCGGGCGATCTTCTTTTTCTTTTTCTTCGATGACGAAAGACAAGTGTACAACTACTGTGCAGACAAGGTCAGTGTCGGAGGCAAAACAGAGAAGGTTCGACACGTCGTCGTATCAGCAGCGCGCGGAGGCTCTGGAGGGGCTGCTGGAGTTCAGCGCAAGGCTATTGCAGCAGGAAAGGTACGACGAGCTTGGTGTTCTCCTTAAACCCTTTGGACCCGGGAGAGTGTCTCCGAGAGAGACGGCCATCTGGTTGACCAAGAGCTTCAAAGAAGCTTCCGTGTAGTTGTAGATGATCAAACAAGGCTTTCTATTTCTATTTGCTTGTGTTTTGTATAATAAATAAAGGTTGGGGTTTATGGGCCTGGATAAAAGTTGTGTTGGGCCACTTTTTAATTGTGAATGTTTTGGGAAATAGTAGTAAAATGTGTGGGGTCGTTTCGTAAAGATTAATAAAAGAAGGGGTTGTTAAACAAGAAATGGGTAATATAGGGAAAGTGAAAGGATGAAGGGAGGAGGAGACAAAGTGGAAGCAGAGATCCTGGAACCTTACCAACTGTCCTTCTCAGATCTTCTTGACCGAAAGCGATGTGAGTTGATCTCGAGGAACGTGATGGAAGCACTTGGCCCAAACGGTCCAGGCCTGCTTTGTATCACCGGCGTTCTCGGCTCCGCCCTCCTCCGCCGTAAGCTCCTTCCGATGGCTCGGAAACTCGCTCTGCTTGATCCCGATAAGCGCAATCGCATTCTCAAGGTAATCCACATATTACAATGAAAGCACTGTGGTGCTTAGTTGACTTTTTGATCTGATCTGTTGACATACGCTCGTACTTGTGTGTGTGTGTTTTTACACCATCCTATACTCTGAAAAAGGAGCAACACTTGGGAAGTGACGTTCCTCTCAAGAATCCAGAACGACTTGTCTCTTCTTTTGCTATGCACCTCCATTATCAACCTCCTTCTTCTAATACCCTAGACTCCCTGGACGAGGATGATGATGACTTCAACAATCTTGGTCTTGTGTTTAAGGAACTTGGGTTTTGTATGATGGAGTTGGGTTTGTCCATTGCCCGAGTGTGCGACAGGGAGATTGGTGGAGGGTTTCTCGAGGGGACCTTACTTGATTCTTGCACTGCGAAAGGACGCCTCATACATTACCACTCCCCTGCTGATCAGTCTTTTCTCAGAGAAGAAGCAGCCCAGAGGAGAAGAAAGCAATCTGGCAAGTGTATAAATGGGAGTCACTTCAATCTCTGGCAACAGTGGCATTACGATTATGGCATCTTTACCATTCTCACCGATCCTCTCTTTCTTTCATCCCATTCCTGCCAGGATTGCAATTTGATTGCCAGCCACTCTTATCTTAGGATCTATCATCCCAGCAAGAACAAGTTCTACATGGTCAAGACTCCTCAGGACAGTTTTATTGTTCAAATTGGAGAATCTGCTGACATTTTGTCCAATGGGAAGCTACGGTCGACCCTCCACTGCGTGTGCAGACCAGAGCAGCTCGAGCACATCAGCCGCGAGACTTTTGCGGTCTTCTTACAGCCAAAATGGAGCCACACTTTCTCAGTCTCGGAACATACTACAATGGAACATATAAGGTCAGGTTCTCTACAGAGACGGCCAATACTTGATACGGACGACGTTTCTAAAGCAGACATTCATAACATTGTTCCACCTCTATCTTCTCGGATTAGGGATGGGATGACATTTGCCGAGTTTTCTCGCGAAACAACTAAGCAGTACTATGGAGGGAGCGGCTTGCAATCTAATAGATAACCACCACCCCCTTATACGTTAGGCATGCGTAAAAATGAAAAGTTCAGAGCAATTTGTTCATTGTGAGTGTGAAGTCAAGAAGAATGAGCCCAACAACAAGTGCTGTCTTCTTTCTGAGAGAGACTAAAGGGAGAGTTGGGATTCTCGTCTTTTCGATGTTGGAGCCAAAACAGTGAAAGTTGTTACTTCGTTATCACAGTCAAAAGCTCTCCCTTTCACACAGACAGACTTACTTGCTTTATTTTTTTTTTCCTGCTCTTCTTTAATCTCTCTCCGTGACTCAGTTTATGTTCTCTCTTGTGTCTCCCCCGAGCTTACATCTCCCTGTTTGTTAGCTTTCAAGGGTCGCATTAAGACAAAGTGGTGTTAATAAAGTAAAAGCTGCCCTTGTTACAGCCTTTCTTTTTCTGTTCTTTGAACATATTTTCATGAATGGTTTTTGTACGTGTAGATCAAATCGAGGAAAAAAAAGGGTTATGGCTCTCGCAGACCCTTTTCTTTTGTGAATTCAAAACAAAGATTTGAACTTTCTCCCTTCAAAGATGCTTGCTTTGACTTGGATGTGCTTTTACATAGAAAAGGATCTTGGGGGTTTCAAAAACCTTAGAGACAACGGATATGGTTTAGGTTATATAAATAGGTGTCTATTGTAAGCATATATCGAAGGCAAAAGCAAGACAGATATAAAAATATTTTAAAGAAAGAATAAAAATGGAAAAAGAGGATTCATCATTCAAAGTGCTGAGATACAATTTAAGTTTAATTTGTATAAAATACAAAACGTCCAAACAAGAACAATGATTGCAAGCTAAGGAATAATCAGAGAGACAAAATGACAATATTTCTAGTGGATTTTTTTTACTAAAGAACAGAAAAATGTGGGTATCCCTAGAATCAGACAGATCAAAAGGGAATAAAGGATGTATCTTTATTAAGTGGTCACCCACCTCAATAGCAAAGTGCATGTGTATACTAATTTATGTATGGTAAGTTATCAAATACTCTTTTAAGATTAATGTTGTTGGGTTTTATTAACATCTTAATTATGCTTGTAAAAGAAGAAAAGAAAATCAGAAGTTTTGATTGTCAATCCTGAAGATATATATGCTTAGAAAAACTTGGATTAATTGATCATACATAGAGTAAGGCATGCATAAAAACATTTACGAAGTTGTTATAGAAGTGGAAGAGGGAGAAAGGAATCTGACGTAATGGAAAGCACGCGACGCAGCATGTGTAAATTGTACACACAGGTTGCAGCTTTGTGCTTCAAAATCAAAGAAAAAGGGAGCACTGCGTAATAGGGACCAACAACATCCTCTAGTGATCGGTTTGCAAACCGCTAACTAGATGCTTGATTAATAAAAACACCAAGACCCAATATTGTGGTTACTTAAAAGTCTTATAGAACCAGTATTGTGGTTAGTACATAGATTAGTATTAGTTTAAAGGCAAAACACACACAAAGATGGCTTTATTCCCTCCTTTTTTTTTTCTTAGACTCCTTTGTTACGCCTAAAGTAATTTTTGAGGTGTATTAATTAAACAAATGGAAAGATGCGGCCTTGTTATTGAAAAGAGACGTCTTTATTATTGTTTGCTGGTGGCATCCATTACTTACGCAACCACTATATATACTACTCTAATCCGTTTCATATTATAAGTAGTTTTAGAAAAATGTTTTTGTTTCAAAATGTAAGTAGTTTGCGTATTTCTATGTAATTTTTACCCTTCTTAAATACAGTGTGACCAATCAAATTAAATAGATTTATTTTTTATTGGTTAAATTATATCTAACCTATTTATTATAAAATATTTTTTAAAAACATAATAATTTTCTTAATCTTGGTACGGAGGCAGTATTTTTCAAGGTATTTACTAGTCCATTATAAACTCACTCTCAAATAGTTTTATTTCCTTTAAATTAAAAAAAAGTGAAAAACACCTTAACGTTTTTTGGTCTGTGTATATATATTACACTTACAGACACACTAGTCTCCTTCTCAAGCTTTGAACTCAAGTTTAAGAAGAAAAAAAAAGATGGAGAGAGAAATGAGACGACCGAACCCAATCAACAGCTCTCGCCGACCGGATATAGGCGCCGGTAGTACTCAACTCCCGGAAAGCCCACGAGGCCCGATGGAGTTCTTGTCAAGATCCTGGAGCGTCTCTGCCTTGGAAGTCTCCAGGGCTCTCCACACGGCCAAAGCAGCAGGACCGTCCACAACAAGAACGCCTTCCCTTAATGCCGCCTCAATACCGGAAGAAACCAACCCTGAGAAAGAAGAATGTCAGGCAGAGAACAGCCAGTTCTCGTTTGCTGCTTCTGCAACTTCACAGCTTGTTCTTGAGCGCATTATGTCTCAATCGGTACGTATGGATTAATCAAAATATTATCAGCCAGATAGACTCTGTTTCTGTTGCCTGAATGAGTTTTTTTTTTTTTTTAAATGTTTTGAATAATGAAGGAGGTGTCACCGTTAACGTCGGGGAGGTTATCACACAGCAGTGGCCCACTCAACGGCGGTGGTTCTTTTACGGAGACAGACAGCCCTCCGATATCTCCTTCAGATGACTTCGACGACGTCGTAAAGGTACTTCTTCCTTTCATCAACTTTTTGTGTAATCCCTGATTTCTCACTTTTCCACAATCCGCAAATACAATAAAAAATATGTTTTAAAAGAAAAAAAGAGCCAATGTAGTAAGAAAAAAGTACAGTGAAGTGAAAGCAGAGTCAAAATGAACGCTTTAATTTTGCAGACAAGAGCAGATTTGACTTTGACTCTCCACTTTACAACCTGTATTTAGCCTCTCACTCACGATACAGAAAGAAGTATATATATATTTCCCTCCATTTTATCGTATAAGCAAAATAAGTAACAAATCTTCTAATTACTGAAAAGAAAAATCGATACTTTTAAAGTTGCATCGTTGGCATAATTTAAGGAATTGAAGCGATCAGAGCCGTCTAGGTCTTGGGACTATAAGGCGCACTAAAGCCAGTCGGCCATCATTAAATCAGATTATATAGTAGATAGATTTCATTTATTAATTGAATGCATTTACTCTGAACAATTTTTGAACACGGGAATAGAAATGTGAGTGCACCGCCTAGAACTCTTTTATGTTCTGTCTCATTTTAAGAAACACTGTTATTTAAATGCCTGCCACACTCACTTTTACTAGTCTCCTCTTCATTTGCTGCTTTGGTACTGTCTACTTCAAAGATTATAATAACACAACCTTCTGTTAGAATTTCCTTCACTTCTTTACTCTTAACGAAGTCTACTATTTATTTACCATTGCAGTATTTTCGTTCCCACAACACGATACAGCCTCTTTTCACCGGCACAGGAGGCACCCGTGGAACCACTGGAAACGGCAGCAATACCCCAGTGGCTGGAGCACCCCCAAAGACGGTTGGTAGGTGGCTCAAGGACCGTAAAGAAAAGAAGAAAGAAGAGAGTAGAGCTCACAACGCACATGTCCATGCAGCTGTCTCTGTTGCAGCCGTTGCTTCTGCCGTCGCAGCTATAGCAGCAGCCACTGCTGCCTCTTCCCAAGGTAAAAACGAGCAGATGGCCAGAGTTGATATGGCTATGGCTTCTGCTGCTGCGCTTGTGGCCGCTCAGTGTGTGGAGGCTGCTGAAAACATGGGCGCTGAGAGGGATCATTTGGCGTCCGTTGTCAGCTCTGCTGTGAATGTTAAGTCCCATGATGACATTGTCACACTCACTGCCGCTGCTGCAACAGGTATTGTATTATTAGTAATCAAATTAACTTCTGACGATATGTGGATTCACCCACGTTTTTGCAGCTCTGCGAGGAGCAGCCACATTGAAGGCAAGAGCACTTAAAGAAGTATGGAACATAGCTGCTGCGTTGCCAGCCGATAAAGGTGCAAGTTCAGCGCTGTGTGGTCAGGTTGAAACAAAGCATAGCGGTAGTAGCTTTAGTGGAGAACTACCAATAGCTGGGGAAGACTTCCTTGGCGTCTGTAACCAGGAACTACTAGCTAAAGGCACTGAGCTCCTCAAACGAACTCGTGGAGGTACTCCAAAGCTACACTCGTTTAAATGACATAAAAAAAAAGAAGGCGGCGGCTTTGCTGATATTGTATTTTGTAAGCAGGTGATCTCCACTGGAAGATCGTCTCTGTCTACATGAACAAAACAGGCCAAGTTGTGCTGAAAATGAAGAGTAAACACGTCGGGGGGACATTCACTAAGAAGAAGAAACGTACAGACATTTCCTCTTCTATTGAGCAGATACTAGATAGCTAACAACAAACACAAGTCATAGTGGTTTGCAATTTGTGATGCAGATATGGTGCTGGAAGTGAAAAAGGACATAGCAGCATGGGCAGGGAGGGATCTCTTCAACGGGGACAAGCATCACTACTTCGGCTTGAAGACTGAGACAAAGAGAGTCATCGAATTTGAATGCAGAAACGAAAGGGAGTATGAGATATGGACTCAGGGCGTTTCCCGCCTTGTAGCCATCGCTGCCGAGAGGAAGCAGAAGAACTCCATGTCCAAATGGACGGCGCCTTAATAACACCTAGCAGAGAGAAGTAGATGCTTTTGTGCGAACTTCCTGATGATAAGTAAGAATAGGTCTAGACATGGAAGAGTAGAAGACATTCCCTTTTGTAATAATATCCTTTTTATTCCATTAATGCTAAAGCTAACAACTTTCACAAGTACAATGTATTAGCTT
Source organism: Brassica oleracea var. oleracea (assembly GCF_000695525.1). Classification (NCBI taxonomy): domain Eukaryota; kingdom Viridiplantae; phylum Streptophyta; class Magnoliopsida; order Brassicales; family Brassicaceae; genus Brassica; species Brassica oleracea. The sequence goes on along the minus strand of NC_027751.1, from coordinate 24,332,415 downwards.
CCATTTTATGTTACAGCGTTTCAAACAAGACACAAATTTAATTGCAAAACGAATTTAAACACGTAAGAGTAGATGGCAATAACATAAATCTAGAGAAGAGGTGTGTTTTTAACTATCAGCAGCCCTCAAGAGAGTGAGCAGAGATAGGAAGAGGTTAATGACGTCCAAATAAAGCGAAATTGCAGCCCAAATGTACTCGTCATAGGAGTGTCTCTTGATCAAGTTGTCAGTGTCATATACAATGTAGCCACAAAAGATGATGGATGCCAAACAACCATAGATCATCACCGAGATCTTTCCTAGAGGGAAGAGAATCTGCCAAAAAAAAAAAAAAAAAAAAACACAAAGGACTCATCAAACCATTATTAAACCAAGGCAAGGATTCCGGAGATGATTTTAAGGTACCTGGATGAAGGAAAAGACCATAAGGACAATGACAGCGCCGAACAAGAAGGGACCGAGGAAGTTGAAGTCATGGCCTCTCTTGGCAGCCCAGAAAGTGTAGAGAGTGAGCGAAACCACCACAACAGCCGTCAAAATCACAGCCTCGAGGATGACTTTTCCTGTTGACAAGATGGTTGCATCAAATCAGGTTAGTTAGGTAGGTAGGGCTCATTTGAGAACAAGGAAAGACTAACCGCTGGTAAAGGCGCAGGTCAAGCCAACAGCAAAGGCGAGAGAGACGGTGAAAATGGCGAGTAAGAGATAGTTGACAGGATGCTTCTGGTGGTAATAATACAAGGGACACATAACTGCAATCCAAAAAAAAAAAACAACAATATTGAGAGAGAAAGGAGGAGCAGAGTACATCATGTGCTATCGAGAGAGGAATTACCAATCAAAGGAGTGAAGATGACAAGGATGTAGAGGGCGAAGCCGGCGCTGGTGGTGGTGAAGAAGACGGATATCGGATGAACTTTAACGACGGTGGCGGCGACGGCGATCGTGACGAGGAGCTGGATGGAGATGATGGAATAGACCTTACGGATGAAAGACCATCGGAGCTCGGGGCTCTCCATCATCATCGGGTACAGAGGCGTCTGAGCCGACTCCAAATCATACTTCTGGTTCCACATCTTCCCGATCACAATCAATCAGAGATGAATTTCAGAATCTCCTCCAGAGAGAGAGAGCGCGATTGCAAATTGGGGATTGCCGGAAGAGAACCCAAATATGTAGACGACACCCAAGGGCCGGCGGCGAACTAGAGAAACTTCCCGATACGTCGACCAATTAAAATAATTAGACGCCTCAGATCAAGACACGTGTAGACATCCTGGTTGTTCATCGTATTCCGTGGGCCTCTTGAGGGTCTTAACTATTCTCTTTTAATATTTTTATGGGCTAATGGCCCAGATATTACAACGTTTCTGACTTCTTTAGTGGTAAAAAATCGTTTGATTTTGACTTTACTGCTATATACTTGCTTAGCGTTCATCTTGATTTTCATCTTCCAGTTACATAAACTTTTATATTGTAAACAAACCTTTTCTTACGTTTTATTCCATGCGTTGTTCATAAACAAAAAGGTCTTTTAGCTAACCGGATTAATGCAATAATTACCCTGGAAAGACGGAATGAAAACGTTTGAATCTAAGTGCATTAGCTAGATGTTAAAATCCTAATGAGTCTAGGGCCTGAGACTTATTATCCGAGATCCGGATTCGATCCGAGATCCACTTCGGATCCGCTTCGAAATTATGATATCTGGGGTGTCCGGATCCGAATCCAGATAGTAAAATCTTGGATCCGTGCAAACCGAATCCAGATATCTTAATTTTTAGGTCCGGATATCCGGATCCGGATCCGTATTTTTAAAATACATTAAATTTTTAAATTTTATTAATATTTATATTTGATATATTAATATTTATACATGAATTAATCTTATAATATTTTATTTTAGTTTTTACAATATTATAAACATATATAAATATTTAATTTATGTATTATATTAAAAAAATTAATATTTTTTGTTAAAAAAATTATTTTTAATTATTTTGACGGATCCGGATATCCGCGGATAATAGAATATCGAGACGGATATCCGAAACCCGGATATCCAGAAACCACAAATCCGGATCCGAATATTAAATCCACGGATCCGGATCCGGATACCCTAAATTTCCCGGATATCCGGACGGATCCGTCCCAGGGCTAAATGAGTCTACTTTCCCAAGGAAGATTGTAATTTGTCAGGACAACAAATATTTCAGGAATTTACAGGTAAGAGACTCAAAAGTACTTGTAACAATGTTTTCTATTTTTATCCACAACCTTTTGTGCTTGCTCACTTCCCTTTTGGACTATTATTCATTCACAATTCACAAAAAGGACTCGACTTGTGAGATACGCTAATATACAACTCAAGTCTCTCTACAGGCTTCTAAATTTCTTCAAGACAAGGATGTTCCCCAATCAAATATCAAACCACCGCTTGTTTTGTTTGCCAATTTATAACTGCAGCAAGAGAAACCGTATCCTCCTTTTTTTTCTCTACAATCAGGAGCTCGGGGGAGGCTGGAAATAAGGGTGCCGCAGAGCTTCATCAACATTCATTCTGTCCTCCTACACTCCCCACACAAAAATATCATCCAAATAACCCAGTGCTCTCTTAAGAATAAGATAATTGCAAGGTATATACATATAACGAGAAAAGACAAGAGGATCTCACAGGGTACCACTGTAATAGACTCCGCACCAACCTTAAAGCCCAAACATTAGGAAACCTGCATTTTCCTTTCCACATTTCAGAAAAAAACTGTACCTAGCATCTTCTCAAAACTACCTTCATGTCAAGGAATCATCAAACTAACCCAATTTTAAGAGGGTCTCTACTCTTTATCTGTTCTCCAAAAAATTCTTCAGAGCATTTCCATGACGCAAGCGAAATCCCACCCTACATCCCACAATATATATAACCTTTGCATATGACAATAATCATCCAAATTATATTCACCCTGGCTGTAAATATTGAAGAGACTCGATAACATATGCGTGGATCACTATGAGGCAAAAAAGAAGAAGCTGAATTGCTTACCAAGAATAACTGAACGACATAATATCATCAATTCAATATCAAACTGAATTTTAAAGACAAGTCAAACAAAACATAGGTATATAAATTTACTAACCATGGTCACTCAACGGGAAAAAAAAACTGTTCTTTACCTGCTTTGAGCTGGCGCCACCATGTTTTAAAGAGCTACCTGGGATTAGGATGCACATTTCCATGAAGGATCGAAGCCTGCCACCCAAAATTGAAATCCAAACAAATAACTAGTTGTCACCAAAGAGTGGTGTCCTGGTTGGTCTCAAGCAAAACGATTTACACTTCTAAATGTAACTTACTTGTATGCAAGCTCTTTAAAGTTTTCACTCCAACCTCTGATATGTTGATCCAAAAGGGCACGTGTAACAGAACTAATATCAAAAACGTTTGGTGATCCTAAAATCATTTCTAATATCACAACCCCAACACTCCACATATCGTATCTGCAAGAAAAAAAATGTGTCATATATTTGGCCAGGGTAAGTTGGAGCCACGCTTTTGGAAAAAAACTAGTAAAACTCCCATACTTCAATGTCAAACTGGTCGGCCCACGGTGCCAGCTGCTGTTCATTATGGCTTCGGGCGGTGCATAATCATGAGTTTGTTCTGCTCTGAATTCAAGATAATCCAAAGGATTGTTGATAATCAGGATCACAAACCAGAGAAGGAAGAATTTCCAAAATAAACATAACAAAGAAAAAGAAATACCTGGAAGGACCTACTGAACCATAATAATGTTTCATTGTGAATTCATCAAGTGCACTGCCAAAGTCGATGATGCGCCTAAAAAGTGATTGTAACATCATCAGTTACCAGGAAACAACAAATTATATAAGCGGAGGACTAAAAGACTTGAGTGTCGCAGAAGTTTAAATACGTGGAGCAAAATGAATAAACTAGAAAACTGTAATAAAGTACATTTTAGTTTTGAAGTTATAATCTCCTTTTGGTGCACCCTTTAAGCATCTGCCTGACTTGATGTCTTCAAGGCATATCACCATATTCTCTAAGGAACATGCCATGCATACATTGTAATTAGTTTCCGTGAGAATAGTCACCTATCACAGATTGTACACTATATGAACTACCATTAACATCAGAGTATTTCTTACCGGGTTTTATATCTCTGTGAGTAATATTGCGATCATGGCAGGCCTTTAGACCCAGCAACTGAAAAGAAGGTTAAAGTGTAAAACGAAAAGCAAGCAAAGGTACGATTAACTCCCCACGATGCATCTATCAAACACATGACCAAAATCAGAACATTCTAAAATTCCTACCAATTGCCATATTATTCTGCGCATTTCTTCTTTTCCTGAATCTGTTGTCTTCAACCAGGTCCACCAGTTTGACGGACGAAGTATCTGACCATGACTTGCCTCTTCAGCCTTTTCACCAGCAGGGATATTCTCTGCTTCTTCCACAGTGTACATCAGCTTTGATAAAGACACACCCTCGTGATGAAACACAAGCCATATATCATTATATCGAGATTCAAAATATTCTATGTATCTCGCAATATGTTTCAAACCCTCTTCAGAGAGATCCAATTCTGATGACGCTGATTGAGGACTTGACGTTTGCGCTGAAGAAGAACTCCCACTTATGCTGTATGCATTTAGAAACAATTCACCAAAATGTTTCTCCCTTAGACCACTTAAATACACAGTTGGTCCTCTCTCTACCTGTTTAGGAAAAATAACAGAATGTATAAATTTAATTTGTGAAGGAATTGCATCTACAAGACATCATGTAGGTCGATAGATAGGTGACATAACGAGCAGGGAGCTAACTCTTGCAAAGAATAACCTATGCCAGATTCGTAATAATTTATTTATGCAAGAACCACTCAGTCTGAAACCATTATTACTGTAAGCAATAAACGGTGGAGAACTACTGCCACCTACAAATAACCAAAGAGTAATGCCCACATCACAGATACACGTCTTCTCACTATCACTCCAAGCATACAAAGCTAGAGAAAATCGGAAAGAAAATGGCAGACACATATCATATATAAAAGGAAGGATAAAAAAGTCCCAAAAAAGAACACACACCATTATACGCTTCAAAATGAAGGAGTTATCAGGACCATCAGCATCATACTGATCTGTAGATGTACTGCTAGTTACGTTATCAGCGTATTCGTTGGTATGAGCACCACTTTTTGATGTATTCTCATCTTCCTGGATCCAACTAGAAGCGTTACTTCCTTGATAGCAATTCCAGTGAAATGCCAACCATACCTCACCAAATGCACCACGCCCAAATTTTTTCTTCAGGACATAGCTAAAAATCACATAGCATTACACACTTTCATCAGACATTTTCTAAGAGTACTTTTCTATTTGAAAGATAACTGTTTCCATAATACGGAGACACTAATTCCAACATGTTTCTTTGTGAGAAAACATCTAGCCAAAATGCAACATGAAGACATTAATGCACTCAACAACAGCATTTGCCCCTCCACAATTTAGCAGTGACTACATAGCCAAGCGCACTGACGAAAAGCCAAGAGCATGAAAGAACGAAAGGTTTGGCGTAACGGTTGCTATTGCTAATCAGAACTAGTTAAAATCATGAACAGCGATCCCATTCATCAACAATGATACGAAAACGAAAAAAAAAACTTATCAATCACGAAGGAAAAGAAGAAGGCACCTCGAGTCCGGAAATGAAATTTCCTCTGTCCCGTTATTAGCACCAAAACCATGGAAGGGTACAGATTCAAGTAACCCAAGGAAAGTAGCAAAGCTATCAGGATTGATGCACTGGTCTTGATTCTCGTTAATAGCGGTCGCAGAAGGCAAACACCAGCCTTTATCACCGGGTAAATGTTCAGATGCACCGAAATGCACCGAAGAAGGAGAAGAATCAAGGATATGCTTATAAATAAATATAACAGCAATAAGAATGATGAAAATAAAATGTCCTCTAAGAAATTTTCATTTACCAGAGAATGGCTCAACAGATGCAGGTAGAACCTGAGGCAAGTCACTCATGTAATCATTCATATTGTCCATTTGTCCCAGAGACGTACCAATAAGGTGCTCTGACATATAAAAGCAGTAAAAACTTCCGTTTTTAACTTCAACCTAGCATAAGAAGTACGGACATATCATATAAGTGCAATATTTTCCAGGTCAACAATGCAAACAGAACGATTGGTTAATCCCATATTTACAAAATGGTGAGATAATGCATATCATAATGATATGTCAGAGAATGCCATGGAACACAAAAAAGTTGAATAGGAATAGTGGAGTTCTGTCAACTGGGTCATACCAGTAACCTATTGAACATGGTTGCATGTGGTTGAGCCTGCTTGAATTGCAATGGCCCCGAATTTACATCATCAGGTACTGTTGAAAAGACAAAAAACATGATTAGCCAAACATGAGAGTGTCACACTCCAGATTTCATAATGCGGATGTCAGAAATTTGATTGTAACCAAAGAAACTAACATGGCAGTGCACATGTATTACTCGGCAGTGCTGAATTAATCTTATATTTGTTGTCACCCATACTCTGCTCCTTCCGTTGGAGCTGAGAAACCAGATTAGATTTTAGAGGAACAACAACAGCAGCCATATTATCCATGCTTCCCTTGTCAAAGGCAGTATTGACCAAGCAGTCTGCCAAAGAAACAGAGCAGTAAGAAGGCAGTCCTGGACCATAGCTGGTTTGATTGTTTACTTCCCCCAGACGATCACATACATCTTGCACCTTCAACTTTTCAAAGATGCCATCAGATGACACTACCAAGTAGCTGTCATTAGCCAGTAGCGGCTGCCAGTCCAACACCTCAGGTGCAGAGATGACACCGTAACTGAAACAGATATCAAAACTCATATTTCATCTTCAAGGAAAGTAAGTATAAACAAAAGAAGAGTTTCAGCAATAAGTTTGTTAAGAATAACAGAAAGAAACTAAGATAGAAATGCTTACCTTTTAAAAGTAAGGTCGCCAATTGCACGGGAGACAGCTAGTTGACCGTTTACTCGGGACACACCGGCCCATTCGGTGACATAACCTCCTGCAGCTTCAACACGATTTTTTTCATCTTCTCTATTTGGATGATGATCTTTTGTCAATTCTTTGGCAATCAAACGCAGTTGCCCATTGCTATGTTCCAGTTTGAAGTCAGAGAACCGTGACGGGGAAGAAGAGTCTGGATTGCGCCTTCGCTCCCTGTACAGCTTCACTAAAGTAGCTGCAATAAGAAAACAACAAATGCTTATATCAAATTTCCCTTAAATGATACACGTAAGAGTGGGTTTCCGCTAGGCAGCTTGGTGTAGAAAAAGATGTTTCCAACCTCTAGCTTCATCCGGAGTCTCAAACTTTTCGGAGCACAAGAGAGCCTTAGAGTCACCGATACTGGCAACCATTAGTTGACCATCAGCGAAAAGTGCAACTGTAGCCGTAGAACCTGAATTCAACTTTCGGTTAGATGCTTCCTGGAGAAAAACAGGTTTAGCTAGCTGGTTACATCTTAATCAAGAAACTGAAGCGGAGATGTATATTCACAACTACTATATACCTTTGTAAATGTGGCATCAATGTCATGGATGGCTCTCAGCAATGCTTCCTTTATTATATCCAAGTGAAGAGAATCATCAAACTTTAATGGCAATGAGTCTCTTCTCGTCCTGCCAAAATTAAAAAAAAAAAAAAAAACACTAGGATGGTCATTATAATTTGTCCAAACAAAAAAAGAACAGTAGTTGATGAAAGCAAGAAAATGGAAAAAAGAACTAAACTGCATATTAGCATCCAGGTTGTATAGATGCATGAGTTCATCACGAAGCGGAATAACAGGGTGATCTGCATTGCTTGGTAACGTTCCAATCAGCAGCTTCCTGGTGGTGGTCATAGAAGAAAAGGTAGCGTCCAAGAGGAAGTTGATATGCAAGGCAAAATAATCCAATAAAAGTCTGGAGGCCATGTCACTGGCTTCTGCACCATTATGGCCGTCAAAGACAGCTGCAATCCCAACCAAAACATCCTTCGTTCCACTCTTCCCTGCTCACTCAGATTGATTACAGAGAAATAAAACTTTCAAAAAACATCTCGCGTTAAACAGAGATGCATACCGGGAAAGGGAATGCGAAGATCGAGAGCACAAAGAAGACGGTCCTCCTGGTATCTGCGGCGGCCTTGGAGGGCAGCCGCGTGGCAACGAGCATCTCCAGTGCGGGAACGAGAAGGAGAAGGCCAATTCCAACGAGGACATTTGGGGGATTGAAACACGGCGGGAGCTCCTCCTTGTTTGTAAACCGTCAAACACGTGGAAGATTCCCCTCCGCAATAGCCCGAGAAGAAGAAGGCGATGATGATGAACCCTAGACTTGATTTGGCACTGCCCGTCATCTTCCCCCGTACATGATTCAGGATCCCTTAATTACAAAAGTAGATAATTTAAACTGATTCAGGATCCCTTAATGATTGAATTACTAGTTATTGCCCTCAAAATGGAACGAACAACTCTTTCCTATCAACTGTGCGGATAATCTCCATCGCCACACAAATAATCATCGGCACACTGACCCATATCAACGAATATCTTGATGGATTTACGAGAGAATACAGATGAGTAAGCTAAATAAAATCAATTGAAGGACTGGATTGAAGACGGTGAACAAGACTGGAGGAGACAACAGACAACAACGTAACCCACCCTTTTTTTTCATTTTTAAATCAAAAATCAAAAATCAAAAATCAAAAATGCGTACTAACATAATGGGCACAGGCCCAATAATGTATCGTTTGTTAGTTATGGGCCTGGCCTAAATTATCATCTCCGAAACACCGATCGCTAACCGGTGGATAGGATCGGATTGGATTGGACAATGGCTATGGTGTTCAACTCCACTGGTTAGTTTCCTGCTCGCAATAAAATGAGACTAGCCAGCAGAAATGTCCCCTTCTCCCGTAATAGTATTATTATTATGTGCTCTGTTTCGGCGATATCGATTTCGTTTCCGACGTGTTCTCGTCTCCATTGTAGTGTTCCGACAGAGCCATCAAAATCTAATCTCAAGCTGAGCCGAATTCGGACAAACCCATCTCTCCATTGCCACGTCCGAGTCCCTCCTCCTCGGAATCGGAAGCTCACCTCTTGCGATGGAGGCCTGATCGAAGCTTTTCAGCGGCTGGACGGATCAATCGAAGCGTACGCCTACGTCCTTGAGCTCTGTGGGAAAAGCAGAGCAATCTCTCAGGGTCGACAGCTACATTCGCTCATTTTCAAGACTTTCCCCGCAATTGAATTAGAATTTTTGGCCGGCAAGCTTGTGTTTATGTACGGAAAGTGTGGGTCTTTGGATGAGGCAGAGAAAGTGTTTGATGAAATGCGCCACAGAACGGCCTTTGCATGGAATGCCATGATAGGAGCATACGTTTCTAATGGTGAACCTGCTTCAGCTCTCTCTGTCTACCGGAATATGCGGTCATCTGAGGGCGTTCCTGTCCATCTTCACTCTTTTCCTGTTTTGCTTAAAGCCTGCGCCAACCTTGGAGATATCCGGACTGGCACTGAGCTTCATTCTCTGCTCGTTAAACTTCAGTACCAGTCGACAGATTTTATCGTCAATGCTTTGATTTCCATGTATGCTAAGAATGGTGACCTAAGCGCAGCAAGGCGGTTGTTCGACGGGTCAGTTGAGAAAGGAGATGTTGTTCTCTGGAATTCTATCATGTCTTCATATTCCACCTCTGGCCAATCTCTGGAGACTCTACAACTTTTCAGATATATGCAGATGAATGGCCCTCCCTCCAACACCTACACTATAGTTTCAGCCCTTACAGCCTGCGAAGGTTTCTCATTTGCTAAGCTAGGGAAAGAGATTCACGCTGCTGCCCTTAAATCATCTCACTGTTTCCAAGTCTTTGTGTGCAACGCCTTGATTGCAATGTATACGAGGTGCGGTAAAATGCTCGAGGCGGGAAGGATCTTTCGTTTGATGGATAACCATGACGTTGTGACATGGAATTCTCTGATTAAGGGATATGTTCAGAATCTCATGTACAGGGAGGCGTTTGAGTTCTTCTGTGACATGATCGCTCCTGGCCACAAACCCGACGAGGTTTCTTTGACCAGTGTCATTGCAGCATCAGGAAGATTAGGCAATCTGTTGGTTGGAATGGGATTGCATGCTTACGTGATTAAACATGGCTGGGATTCTAATTTGCAGGTTGGGAACACGTTGATAGATATGTATTCCAAGTGCAACCACACAAGTTACATGGGATGTGCCTTTCTTATGATGCATGAAAAAGATCTTATTTCATGGACTACAGTCATTGCTGGCTACGCTCAGAATGATTGTCATGTGGAGGCTTTAGAACTCTTCCGGGATGTTGCCAAGAAAAGCATGAAGACTGATGAAATGATGCTGGGAAGCATCCTTCGAGCTTGTAGTGCGCTAAAGTCCATGCCCATTGTCAAAGAAATTCATTGTCACATCTTGAGAAAAGGCTTACTCGATACTGTGATACAGAATGAGTTGATAGATGTTTATGGAAAATGCGGGAACATGGGCTATGCTACTGGAATATTTGAATCAATCAAAGGTAAAGATGTTGTCTCTTGGACAAGCATGGTTTCGTCTAGTGCTCATAATGGTAACGAAAACGAGGCTGTTGAACTCTTTCGACGCATGGTGGAAACTGGTTTGGCAGCTGATTCTATAGCATTGTCGAGTATACTGTCCACTGTAGCAAATTTATCTGCTCTCATGAAAGGGAGAGAAATTCATGGCTACTTACTCCGTAAGGGCTTTTGCCTAGAGGGGTCCATTGCAGTTGCTGTTGTTGACATGTACGCATGCTGTGGAGATTTACAGAGTGCAAATGCGGTGTTTGATCGAATAGAAAGGAAAGGTTTGCTGCAATACACAAGTATGATCAATGCATACGGGATGCATGGCTGGGGAAAAGCATCTGTTGAGTTGTTTAATAAAATGAGGCAGCAAAACGTCTCGCCTGATCACGTTTCATTTCTGGCACTTCTTTATGCGTGCAGCCATGCAGGTCTGCTTGACGAGGGTAGAAGGTTTCTCAAGATCATGGAACATGAATATAAATTGGAACCATGGCCTGAACATTACGTGTGTCTGGTTGACATGCTGGGTCGTGCAAATTGTGTATTGGAAGCCTTTGAATTCGTTAAAATGATGAAGACAGAACCGACCACAGAAGTGTGGTGTGCACTCCTTGCGGCATGCCGATCTCACTCAGAGAAAGAAATTGGAGAGATAGCAGCTCAGAGGCTCATTGAGCTAGAACCTAAGAATCCAGGAAATCTTGTGCTTGTATCTAATGTCTTTGCTGAACAGGGAAGATGGGACGATGTTGCAAACGTGAGGGAGAAAATGAAAGCAAACGGATTGGAGAAACACCCTGGATGTAGTTGGATTGAGATTGGCGGCAAGGTTCATAGGTTTACAGCAAGAGATAAGTCTCATCCAGAGACCAAAGTGATATATGAAAAATTGTCCGAGGTTACTAGGAAATTGGAGAGGGAAGCAGGTTATCGAGCCAATACAAAGTACGTTCTGCATAACGTAGACGAAGGGGTGAAGGTTCAGGTGCTGCATGGACACAGTGAGAGGCTAGCAATTGCTTATGGTCTACTCAGAACACCTGACAGAGCCTGTCTTCGGATCACAAAAAATTTACGTGTCTGTAGTGATTGCCATACTTTTTGTAAGCTGGTCTCTAAGTTATTTAGGCGAGACATTGTGATGAGGGATGCCAATAGATTTCATCATTTTGAAAGTGGACTGTGTTCTTGCGGAGATTCTTGGTGATCAAAGCGTGACAATGCATATGTTCATCAATCCAGAGTCCAGACGGAAATTATTATGTTATTAGCTTCACAAGGTTTGGATATGGTCATTTGCCTGTGTCAAAAATATACAAGTGAAGTCGTCATCATAGAAGTGTTTTGCACCATCATAGGGGAAGAGAGAGATTGCAAGGGAATTCAAAGTAAGAGACAAGGTGGAAACCTGAAAAAGGGGAAAAAAATTAAAGGTAAACCAGCATTTAAAAGCAGGAAGCAGAGACATAAACATCAAGCTAGATATAGAGTCGTCTAACTAGGCTGTTACAGAGACCTTGTAAGCAGTTTGCCAGTAAATGTTTGTAAGACACTCATCTCTCTTTTCTCTTTGTGATAATATTTGCTTTTATGTCCACACCTACCAAATGAATCTTTCATATTTTCACGAGCATTCAAACCCACACCACGAACCTCTGCTATTTACTTTTCAGGTCTTTGTATTTGCATAAAAATGATGGCTCATTTTTTGGGATACTTAATGCAGGAAGAGCGCAAACATAGGAGGGTGGTTAATGCAAGCATGGACCTTGGCGAAAAATTCTTCAAGGAGTACATAAGAAACGGTCAAGATTTAAAATAAGGTACGACACTACGTTTACGTGAGAGAGAGAGAGAGAGAGATTAGAGAAAGAAAGTGATGTATCACAATAAAGGAGTATAGTTAGGGTCACAGGTGGTGGAAATATAGGTATGCAGGGCCGAGGCTCTAATCTCTTCATAGCCTTATTGAGTTTTGTCTATCTTTTTCTCTTTTTCTTCCCGTCTTAGCTGTATGCATTATGGTGCTTCCTTTAATTCACTGTTTCAGGCTTCTTTAATTCGTGGTGTCTCTCTCCTTTTTACCCCAACCATCTCCTTAAATTTTTAACATCTGTCCCTCAATTCCGCTCTCATCTCTTTCTATAAATATCTATAGTAGCGCTCTTAAACCTCAAAGCATCATCTCTTTCTCTCTTCTCTCATCTCCTTTCGTTGTGTCATGTCTTGTTTCCTTATTTTCTTTCAATGCCATCGCATTTCCATTTTCCAGTTTCTCCAAGATTTCAACTTCCTTCCGTTTCATTATATGAAATTCTTACAAGTTTTTGCTCAGGTAATTTGAAGATCAAATCCACAAGGGAATAAGTGAAGCTGCCAGCATGATCTATCTTTGGTTAAGAAATGAATGTGGAAACATGTTGTTTAAACCCAGGCTAGGTCATGTCTGACAGCTTCACTCCTTCCTGGTCTAGGACTATCCACTGTTGAAACATTACACATGCCGACTGAAAGAAAGTGAGAAGTCCAAAACGCACACAGGGTTCTACTACATGAAACCGCTGTAAGTTTTCCCTCTAATTTTCTAATGTTTCAAAGAGAACTTAAACTATGCAATGCCAAACCTTTTAAGAAAAAAGGAAATCTTTACAAAATCAAATTGACGTCTCTCCCGTATTCACTTAAACATTACAAGACAAGTTATAACTTGCACAAAAGTAACTCTTATTTCAAGACAAGACATCAAACATACTTGTTAACTTTAGATGTATAAACTGTGAAAGTTATCCGTTAGACTATACGGTAGATAAACCAAATTTAGTCTTACTATCGCCATCAATGGCTACTCAAAGCTCATATTCAAACAATTGTTTTTCCCTGATCTTCCTAATTCATCAACACATCTTCCTATACCAACCTGGTAATGTCGTTTTATGTTTACTGAACTGGAAAGCCACCTTGTTGCAGTAGTTTGAAAGAACTTGGAAGTCAGCGACCCTGACCTTGCGCTCATCGGCTCGTTTGATCAAAAAGCGTCTCTTATTACGGATCCATCAAGGTTCATCACGTTAAATTATTACCGTATGTATTTGAATCTTTTGATCGTTCAACTGAGCTTCACACTGCTTGTAATGTTATCGATTTCCAGACGGCTCCCTACTCTGTGCTCTTGATAATCAGCTATCCACCCATCCCTAGAGAACTGCATCCGTTACAGTAGGCTGCTCAAGGTTTCTTAGGGGATAGGCTTCGTGAAACCTTAAATAAGGATCTTGGATTCTTAAAGTAACTGAGGAACGGTGTCTCGGAAACAGGTATGAATTTTGTGAAAAATCCAATTGGCCAGGAAAGAGATGCAATGGCTATGCAAGTTCCCCATTGCCACCCGTTAAGCCTTACTGTATCCGCAAACTTTTTAAGGAATTCCACCATAATGACTTGAAGCACGATAGTGATGGCTATGATTCCAACGAACAATCTGTTTCTGTGAATTCCTCTGAACACGTTTTTCTTCTCCATCTCCCTTGCATTGAATTCGTTGAAAACTTGGCAGAGCACGAAAGTGTTGAATATGAGCGTGTCCTTCACTTCCTTGCGCACATTGAATATAGACATACCCTTGAACTGTAAGATCAAGAGTACGGCTATTTGATATAATGACTGAACCAGGAGATTCCTCCACATGACATTTGTTATCAGGGCCTCTGTTCGGCCAACTGGCTTTGGCTTCAGGAGCTCGTTGGTGGGTCTCTCCGTGGCAAGAGCCAGAGCTCCCAGAGTGTCCATGATGAGGTTTACCCACAGCAGTTGAACTGCTGTCAGAGGGACCTCACCAGCGGAAACTGCTGCGATAAAATTGATCACAAGAGCTGCAACGTTCACTGTCAGCTGAAACTGAATGAATTTCTGGATATTGTTGTAGACACACCTTCCCCATTTTAATACTGTAGCAACGGATGTGAAGTTATCATCCAGAATGACAATATCTGAGCTTTCTTTTGCCACTTCGGTGCCCTGAATTCCCATGGAGAGTCCAATATCTGCTTCTTTTAGTGCAGGTGCATCGTTGGTACCATCCCCTGTGACGGCTACCACGTGGCCTTTAAGTCTCAGACATTTGACCATTAGAAGCTTGTCGGAGGGAGAGGACCTTGCCATGACCCGGATCTTCTCAACTTTCTGCATCCTCTCTTCGTCGGTATAGTTTCTGAATTGAACACCTTCCACAACAGCCTCCTCTTCATCTTTGTCATTGTGGTCGAGGATTCCGCATTCAAAAGCTATTGCTTTTGCAGTAAAAACATTATCTCCTGTTATCATCTTGATGGTGACCCCAGCAAGTTTGCAAGTTTCAACAGCTTTTGAGACACCAGGCCGACAGGGATCTTTCAGACCCACAATTCCCATCAAGGTCAAGCCGTCTTCCTCTAATCCTGAGTTATTCAAAGATACTTTATGGGCGAATGCTATGCATCTGAGGCTACTGGCCGCCATACCTTGGATTATTGCCTGAACTCTGTTCTGTGCAGTGGAGTCCATTAAGTCAACGGACCCAGTGCTCGTGTAGTAGTGAGAACACATAGCCAGGACCATTTCAGCGGCTCCTTTCCAGTGCACATGGACTGTGTTGTCAGATTTTCTCCGGACCAAAACTCCACTTCGCTTCTTTGCCGAATTGAACGTTTCAACGCGGAGAACATCGTATTTTTGCTTCACTGACTCCATATCCATACCCAGATTTAGCACTGTCCAAGATAAGAGAGCCTTTTCTGTTGGACTGCCTGAGAACTCAGGCGTTGGCCCTGAATCCGACACACAGACACTACCTGTCGTGTTCAGACCTGTGCCTTGGTAAAGCAGATCAAGAACGTCGGATGAGATCATTTGGGTAGAATCTTCATGGATCGACTCTTGGCCAAGCCAAAACTTGGTAACCTTCATCTCGTTCAGTGTTAAAGTGCCTGTCTTGTCTGTGCATATCACTGTGGCTGAGCCCATCGTCTCACAGGCTGAGAGCTTTCTGACCATAGCTTGATCAGACATCATTCTCTTCATGGAGTAAGCCAGGGTCAGGGTCACAGCCAATGGCAATCCTTCCGGGATAGCCACTACGACAATGGTGACTGCAACAGACACAATTCGCACAACGGAGTTGACGACAGAGTCAACAGGTGTTTTGCTCCCGTTGTATTCTATTTTACCATCTTTCTTTGTGTTCCCTGTGAAATAACGGACTAATAACACTACCAGGACAAGTGCAGCCACCGTGAGACCAAGTTTTCCGATGGTGGAGGTCAGCGTGTCAAGACGAACCTGCAAAGGTGTTCTCTCGCTAGAATCTTGGTTTATGGAGCTCATCGTCTGCCCCCAGGTTGTGCTCATACCAACGGACAAAACCAGCATCTTAGCAAACCCGTCGACTATCTTAGTCCCAGAGAACAAGAAGGGATTATCCTTGTGATCGACTTCAAGATGGTCACTCTCTCCTGTCATACTAGACTCGTCCACCTGAAGGGAATGTCCATCTAAGAACAGACCATCGGCAGGAATCTGATCTCCGATCTTCAAGAAGACAACATCACCAACAACGACATCGAAGATGGAGATATGTTGACGCCTGCTGTCCCTAAGGACTTCCACTTTGATATTATTGCTTATCTTAGAGAGCTTGTCAAACTGTCTCTCCTGCCTGAAGTTGCTGAGAGCAGAGACAACTATGACCAAGAAAACTGCTACGAAGATGCTTCCGCCTTCATACCAACCTTCTTGGAGGCCGTGTTCTTTGATACCGAAGCCAAGGGAGAGAGCGGCGCAGGCCAACAGGATCAAGATGGTTGTGTCTTTGAAAGCGTCATACACAAAGAAGAGAAGTCCTTTAGGCGGTGGCTTGTGGTAGGTGTTAGAGCCAAATAGGTCACGGCGTCTATTGACCTCTTGCTCATTCCCGTGGATTCCTTTGGTGGCGTTTGTCCTAAGGGAAGCGGCGATACCCTCCACTCCACCCAGCGCTCGAATGCCCGGTAAGTCCTTACCCTTCATGATCTCCACGAGTCGTTCCTGATCGATGTCAGGTACGTAAGAGAGAGGCATAGAGTTGATCATTGCTCCATCACCGGACTCGAGGGGAGTGTAGGAGAGGGAGAGGGAGGCATCAGAGGATTTGGGATCAATCCTCCGGGGAACTATCTCCTTGACGAGGGAAAGCATAGCTCTCGCAGAGTAGATGGCAGCGTAGGCAATACGCCAACGCCGCTGGGCCTTGTTGAGGCTGGTGGTGGAAAGGTTGAGCAACAGAGCAGGGTAATCATATTCCTTGAGGTCTCTCATGGTTAGTGTGTATAGAGAGAGTTTTGACTTGTATAAAGAAATCTCGCGCGTTCTCTCGCCTCTATGTGTTGTGTGAATTGTAAGACACTCAAGGAATGATTTCTCTCCTCCCTTTCACTAGTATTTAAACCCGTTTGGCCGCCGCCTTGTATTGCATTTGATTTAGTTAAAGCAATTAAATCTCTATTAATTCAACTTGTAATACTCTCTCTATAATTTTGAGGTGGGTGATCAGAGGAGTGGGCAGCACATCCTTGTGTACTTTGACTTGTCTTATTGGTTTTGGTCTGGATGTCGAACCAGTGTGTGCTAAAAAAGAGAGTTAGTCGAATCTTGGTAACTTTGTATGAAAGCATAGTCTAATAATCTGGTGTGAACAAGCCGTCATTGTAGAATGATGAGCAATGACGTGTGAAAACCAACTTGCTGAATGCTTGGAAATGACAATTTCTCGCTAAGAGCACCAGTGTGGAAACAAACAAACAAAAGAAAAGTAGAGACTGGGTTTCTTCAACAACAACTTGTGTTGCAAAGTGAATTTACACACAAACTCAAAATATGTGCACTTGACGAATGAATGAAAACCAAGTTTGTAAGCACTCCCTACTTTTCCACAAATCCAAATAAAGAAAAAAAGAATACTTTTAATAGAGACAGCGGTCGTGTAGGAGAGAAGAAAGCCATCAGCAGTTTGATAAAGAGAAACTTCGTAGCAGTTTCCAATATCCTTGTCAAGAAATGTGGAGCCTAATTTCCTTCTTATTCAATGTGAAGACGACACCGAGAGAGAGAGAGAGATAAGGCAGTTGACCTTTATATAGATAAACAAACAAATGAAGTTGACCTGCACTAAATCAATCGTAAACGAACGTGTCCACCAATACATTCTCAACTCTTTTTGCTGCTCCTAATACTAATAGCTTAGGTGTTGAGAGCAGAGACGGAATGCTTCTGCAATCTGGGAGAACATAAGAACTGAAGCAAGAGTTGATGAATGGGGGGGACAGATTTGGTATATAGAAGGCCCCCCACACATGTTACACAGCACAAAGCTTCTTAACATAATGAGCTTTTGAATGTAAACAAACTAAGCTTGGCACTAGTGACTTGAAACGCTTCACCCACTAAAACAAAGATAAAACTTGGAGAATCGTTTGTAACTCCTTTTTTTTTTGGTTTAGAAGAAGAAGAAGACCCTTGGCTCTGCTGTTGCTATTGCGTTTGGCCGGAACCAGCCACCTGCTGTCCTCCGGGATTGAGCTATGCAGACCAATCCCTCAACCAGAGCACTTGGCCTGCTCTTCTGCACGTGTATCGCTCCCCCATGCCCCATGAATGGAGGGAGGGATCGGAAGGCTAGTACGTATTCACCTGATTCCGGCGGGAATGGCTCCCCGGGAGCAACGGTGGTCGCGTTCTAGCGAGGCCCATCGGGCCTGAGACCGAAGCGGGCCGGTAATAATAAGAGGCCCAGTTATGTGGCAAACAGACAACCGTAGATTATATATCATTAATTGATAAATTTATTTTCTTTCATAGCGGCCCCGAGCGGAGCAAGAATCATTGTCTCATGCTATCGGTCGATTACTCACATCCCTTAGGTATCTGTCTGTCTTCACAGCTTGTATTTCTTTTTATGCTTATTTTGGGGGTTTAGGGTTTTTCTGCTGACAGATCTGATTATTTGAACTTTTATTTATTTTTGGTTTCGAAAGAGCCTTTGCGATGATTAGCTTCAGGGTCGCTTTGGTCCTTTATATTGTCTGATTGCTTCAAATCTCATGTTAACTTGAATAGCATATCTTTTAACTTCTTATTTCCCTTGCTTTACTAGCAATGAATAGTAGTAGTAAGAAGAAGAATCCTACTGTATTCCTGGATGTCTCCATTGGCGGGGATCCCCTTGAACGTATCGTCATTGAGGTTATTACATCCACACTCTTTTTTTCTTTTCTTTTTTTCTTTTCTTTTCCTTGTCCTAATTATTTTGTGTCAATGGCAGCTTTTTGCTCATGTTGTCCCCAAGACTGCCGAGAACTTTCGTGCCCTCTGCACAGGTACCTTTAACTTTCTTAATAATAGCATTGCATAGTTTATCCACTAGATCGCTAAAGATGTTTTAGGAATATCTTAAAGAACAACCTTTTTTTTTCTTGTTTGTATGTCAACTTGACAAGATAATGGGGCTTCACAGTTCACATTCCCTTCCCCTCTCATGTTGCAGGTGAGGCAGGCCTTGGAAAGACCACTGGGAAGCCTCTACATTTCAAAGGATCTTCTTTCCATCGAGTCATTAAAGGATTCATGGCTCAAGTATGTTGTAT
>NC_027751.1:24301252-24312786 GCF_000695525.1 Brassica oleracea var. oleracea | reverse complement strand
CCCCCCCCCCCCCTTCTACTTTTTCTTCTATCATTTTTTATGCTTCTGATGGTCAGACAAACGAATTCTTTATTCATTACAGGGTGGTGATTTTTCTAATGGAAATGGTATTCTTCTAACCTGTTTTCCTCTAATCATAAATTATATATAACGTATATTTTTATGTTGTGTGTACCTCATGGCCGTAGAGGCAGTCTAGTTAGTAGTTAGCCAACACACACACGTTTTAGGAACTGACACAAAGGAGCTAATTTTACATATTTACATATGATGAAAATGGCACTTTAGAAGGGGTCTCTGATTCATTACACTAAGAATAAATGATTTGGAAGGACTTTGGTTGGTTTGCAGGCACCGGCGGGGAGAGCATCTATGGTGGGAAGTTTCCAGGTACTACTTTTTTATATTCATCTTTCTGGCGTTGGTAAAATATTCTCAATATTTCCTGTTACCTCTGCAGATGAGAACTTTGAACTGGACCATGAAGAAGGTGGAGTCCTTTCGATGGCAAATTGTGGCCCAAACACCAACGGGTCACAGTTTTTTATCCTTTTCAAACGCCAGCCACATCTCGATGGGTAATGCATGTTCCATAGATATATGGTTATTTCTTAGAAATTAAACTCAATTGTAAAAAAAAAAAAAAAAACAGTTTGAAATGTCCTGTCCCTTGAATCATATTGTAGGAAGCATGTTGTATTTGGGAAAGTCGTGAAGGGAATGGAAGTTGTCAAGAAAATGGAGCTTGTAGGGACGAGTGATGGTAAACCAACCAGCAATGTCAAAATAATTGACTGTGGCCAAGTGTCTCAGTTAAAAGCCGAGGATGCTGCTGAAAAAGATAAAGGTAGTCTCAAGTTAAATTTTTGATTGTGGAATGGCTGGCTATATTTATGATTCGGTGATTTCCAGGGAAATTGAAAAAATCTAGCAGGGAGAAGAGGATTAAGCGAAAAAGAAGATACTCGTCTTCCTCAGATTCATATAGCTCAAGTTCTGAATCAGAAACAGATTCATCCTCTAGTTCTTCCAGTGATGGGAAGCGTAGGAAGAGGAGGAGGTCAACAAAGAGACACAAAGGCCGACGCGGGGAAAGCAATATCAAAGGACGAAAGGGGAAAAAGAATGCTCGAGGAGATAGACCACCTCAGCGCAGGTCTGGTGGCTATTAGCTCCTCAGTTAATGGTATTTAGGTTACGTCTTTGCCAGTTCTTCTTTAGTGTGTTTGTTTGTTTTTTTTTTTTTTAACAGAAACAAGGATAGTTCAAGTGACACCGAGAGTAGCAATTCTGATGACGAGAGAATGGGCCACGAAAAGGCCAAAAAGTCAAAGAAAGCTAAAGGTAAGTGGTGTAACTGTTAAGAATCTTGGTTCTTTCAGCCTATATTTGGCAACTAGTTATCGTATGTGGAAGTGACATTGAATCTTGCTCTCTTCTTGGAACAGATGGTGTGCCTGCTGCTGATTCTAGTCCTGCGGAGAAGAAATTTTCGGGGGAGTCTCTTCTGAATGAAAATGAACTTGTCGGTAATGGAAAAGCCACCAAAGTTGATAATGACTCAGTGAAATCGAGGTTAATCCCCCTTTACTTTGTGTTCATTCTCCAGCTCTAGCTCTGCTTTTGCATTTCCGTGTTCTGATTTGTGGAATGTCCCTGACGAACTTTACCATTTTCTATATAGGAGTATGAGCCCAGCTTCTAGAAGAGATCAAAACAGTAAGAGGAGCAAAGGTGTGAGGAAATCTCCAAATGGTGAGCCCAAGCGCATCCGAAAGGGGCGTGGGTTCACAGAACGTTATTCATTTGCTCGGAAGTACCGTACACCATCTCCTGAGCGTTCCCCTCCGAGAAGAAGCTTTCAGGACAGGAACACGAGGGACAGGTAACTTAAATCTATACAACATAAAGTCGACATTGTATATAAATACTAAAGCCTTGTTGTTTTGTTTAAATTTGTGGAGGTATCCAAGCAACAGGAGTTACTCTGAACGCTCGCGATTTAGGAGCCCACCAAGGAGAAGGAGCCCTCCAAGGTTCGCTTTCTTATCTCTTTATTATACATGGATATAGATTCTAAACTCCTAAGAGTCGCTTACATTAACTTGTCTGTCGTGCATAGGTACAACCGGAGGAGAAGAAGCATTTCACGGAGTCCAGATGGGCAGCGCAGACGTTGGAGAGAGAGCCAAAGTCCAAGTCATCGTAGCCCTAGCCCCAGAAAGAGGCAGCCAATTAGCCAAGACCTTAAATCCCGTCTGGGGCCACAAAGATCTCCTCCCGTCATAGGAGGAGGACGCACGTCTCCTGCACAATCGCTCAGCGCTTCGCCCTCAACCTCCCCATCGGGACAGAGAGGTTTGGTTAGCTATGCAGATTGATCACTCATCCTGATGACTTCCGAGTTTTGTTGTTGTTGTGATATGATGATACTCGTCACCTTTGGCTGTTGTTGCTTTACAAGATTTTGTTAATCAAATTCAGAGACTAGTTTTTATTTCAGAATAGATTTTGGGGATTTAATAATGTGCGTGCGATAACACAATCCTTTTGGGGATTTCGGGGACCCATTGAGTAATTTAAATCTATAATAGATTAGATTTGAGCTTTTATTGGGCTCTCACCTACGTTGCACGGAAGCTTCATCGGACGTCCGCTTCCCGCTTCGGAACCGGAATCGGAATCGGAACCTCATGGAAGCTTACGGAATCTCGCTTCCAAAACGCTTCTAAAATATTCTCTTTAAGAACACGTTGGAAGCTTACGATTCCGTTTTGGAATCACGCTTCCATTCTTTAATAAAAAAAACACAATATCTTATATCAATAAAAATATAAAATTATAATTTTTAATTTATATAAAATCCAAATTTTAATAGTATTGAATATAGAGAATATAAATATAAAAATATTAAAATTAATGCTATAAATTATCTTTATGCATTGAGGCTTTTATTAAAGATAAATCATATATACAAATATATTGTGTCAATTACTAAAAATAATTAATATAGTAATTTGTTTTAAATTTATTTTATGTGTATTTTCACAGTTTTAATTTGAAATCATTAAAAATAATTATAAAAGAATAAATGCTTTATTTTAAATTTATATCATATAATTTTCAGTCCTATATTTTTGTAGAAAAATCTTATATTTTAAATATATATATATGTATATTCTTATATTTACATATATTCTTATAATGTTGTTGCTCTCACACTAATCCTCATGGATCGTGTGCCCTACTAATAAGTGAAAGCAATTCTTTAGTTATGGCCCATGGTCCTATTGTAAAGCTTATATTGGGCTTTAAAAATGTGTGAATAGGAGTGACTTTTGGAGAAAAAGAGAGGTTCATACGTGTACGGAGGAGGGGGCCAGAGTTTCTTTTCTGAGGGTGTCAGATCTGAGAGAGAGAGAGAGTGGGTGACCGAGAGCATCATAGTCCCCATTATCAGAGCTGAGATATGGAGGAAAAGGAGCAGGAAGCTGCTTCTGTGGGCGATGCACGAGGGAAGCACATGATCCTTGCGGAGCTTGGTCGTGTGGAACAGGAAGTCAGATTCTTGGAGGTGAGATTCTTCTTTCTAATTCACACTTGCTCGATCGATGTTAGTAGGTCTTTGTCTCAGATAATTGAATTGTTGCACCTAAGATGAATTGTGGTATTGTAGATTGTTTTCTAAGAAATGGCTCCATTGATCTTTGGTATCATTTGCTTACCTCATTCCTTCCTATATACTTGTCATCATAGTCCAGCCTTTTCTCATTCATATGATCTGCTTTTCAATCGAGGATTGTATGTCTCCATCTTACTTTTCCCGTTGCTATTTATTTAATAACAAATTAGCTTTCTACTCTCCAGAAAGAGTTGCAAGCGCTCGGCCAGACAGATATTGTATCAACCGTGTGTGAGGAGTAAGTGAGGGAGGGATTCTCACCCTATGTATGTTTTTTTTTACCTAGTTTCCTGAAACTTGCGTGTTGATTGGGTGATCAACTTGTATATATTTGTCATGCCTCACAGGCTGCTTTGTGTCATCGAGGAAGCACCCGACCCTCTCTTGCCACTGTGAGTTGCTTCTAACTCTCTTTGGTGTTGTTAAATTTGGTTGCTGACTTAGGATGGGACCGGTGGTTTGAAGGACCCAAATGGGGGAGAAGGCTGCATATGCTTTATACTTTGATTCAAGATAGTAAAATGTAGGTTGGCAGTTTTGGTGTTAAGATATATCTTTAACATGGGACCAAACAATTATAAAAAATGTGGGTCCTTTCAACATTGTGTTGTAAAATCGTACAGGTTACGATGACCATTGGGTTGTGTATAATTGTTTAGTTGCACGTATGTAAACAGTATATCTTTAATATTTTGTCTGTATGAGAGCCGAGCAATTGGGGGTGTATGAGCTTCTCAGGAGCATTTTCTTTCTCTTAACATGCGTAAAATATATCTCATCTTTCTTCTCTCTCAGCACAAACACTGCCCAACTCCCCTCCCCCACTAGATGCATGCTACTGTTTGATTGATTGCATTTTTTTGACAAAACATTGTGAACGTAAATATAATAAACAAAACAAAATACAGTATTAGAGTAAAACTAAAAGAAAAGAGAAAACAAACTCGTCCGGAAAAGTAACATCCAGAACATGAAGCAATCTGATTCTATCTTTATCTTAAACAAATTTGGGTAATTGAGTTCATAAATGTATATATAAAAGAAGAAAAAAAAGACTGGAACAGCAGCAGCGTTCTAAAAGAGAACAAAAAAAATAAAGAAAGCAAAAGGAGTCTGATACATACGTCTCTCCTGTGGATTTATAATTTTACCGACCCAGAAATGAAGACAAAAAAAAAAAAACAACAATCACCGCATATTTTGCCTGCCTTTGATCATCCGCTTCAATGTCGAAAGCCAGAAGTTGCATTCATCCCATTCGCTGGTCGTCAGAAGTACCTGTTCCAAGAGTTAAAAAAAACAAATGCACTGAATGCTTCTTTCTTTGTCTCATTCGCCTGCTAAAACACCAAATAGCAAGTAACCAGAGATCACTTCGCTAACTTATTACCTGTATCTGAAGGGCTGCACCGAAGTCCTGATTGTCCAGCGCATGGCAGAGCTGTGCAAGTTTGTCGGCAGCATTCTTGGAGATGTCTCCGCTATTCAGTCTCACAAACAGAGCACCTAATTTTCTTGAGTTGTCTTCTATCTCACGCTTCTTGGTAGGATTTGCACGTGCGCCTCCCAGTGCTTCCGATGTCTCATTGAAAAGCCTCGTCAATGTTGCTATCACAGGTTTCTGGTGCGCTGGAACAGAGTTCATAACATGTGACCATTTCTTATGTTTTTCTTTTTTATGTCAGAAAACAGAAAAGAAAAATGGTGCTAATGTCTCGTTGTACAATACCTGGGACGTTGGAAGTATCTGCAGTCTGAACAGTTGGTGGCGGAGCTGCAGGGGCAGGGGCTGCCTGCTGTGTTTGAGGACTTGCTGGTTGCACAGAACCTATAACAGATCTTGGAACAACTCCTGGAGTTGACATAGGTGTAAATCCTATGGGTCCAGCTCCTGGACCAACTACTTGGGGCATCTTGGGGTTAGGATATTGCCCAATTTGTGAAGGGCCAGAAGATGCATATGAACCAGTACCAGGAGGAACGGGGTATGCATTGTTAGATGGTCCCTGATCACATAGCTGTTAGCTTAATCAAACTAAAAAGTGCGGGAAAATTCAAACACAGTTGAGTCGAAAAATTTAACATACGGTGAATGAATGAGAAGCAATGGTTGGCTGCTGATATTGGTCTGCGTTCTTCAGTGCAAGGGGAGTTGAAGGAACAAAAGTAGTTCTCATGGATGGCTGAGCATTGCTTGCAGGCCCCGGAGGATATGATGGCTGCATATACACACGTTTGTCAAGAAATTGGCCCAAGAAACCTATACATAACAAACAAAACAGTTCCCCACCACAAACTTTTCCTCACGACCTATAAGATATAGATTTTACAGAACCGAACTGAATCAAAGGTCTACATTATCCCATTTTCCGGACGTGTCATTAGAGGCTGAAATTCGGTTGGGGAGTATACTTTTCGGGGTTTTTTAAGAACCAGACATTTGGCCACCACATACATAATCCAGATGATGTCTTCCTATCTCAAAAAATTGACCAATACCCTATAAAATAAACGGAAAATCTCCTGATCTAGACATCTGAAAACTGCCTGATAATGATGACCATTTATGCATATGATGTTGTAACGAAGAATGGGTAAAAAGGAAATGCAACAAAGCCAAAACTTCAGGAACCTGCGGTGCTGGCTGAGCTTGGTGAGGCATAAACATGGTTGCTTGTTGCATTGGTGGATGTGAAGCTGGGGGCACATATCCTCCAACATAAGAATCGGTGTATGGTTGTTGATACTGATTATCATATGGGTTACTGATAATGTTTGGTTGCGCCTGCGTTGGCTCCTAAGCCACAAAAGAATACATGCTAAGTTTGTTGTCCGTACAAGCTATATGGATTCCAAAGATATCCAGATTCCAGTTTAAAGACAGTTGCAGAGAAAAAAAGAATGAGACCTGATTATATGGTATGGTGCTTTGAAGCTGAATGTTGCCTGAAGCTGCAGTGTTAGTCTCTGCATGCAGTATAAAATACATTAATTCTATCATCAGAATTCAATACTCTATAAAATAAATCAAATTACTACTGCATACGCACCAGGTTCTGCAGAGAGGGAAATACGATCACGTAATATAGAAAGTTCAGGTGACAAGCCACCAGAATCCAAAACTTTCAAGTACTTCATTGCCGTTGTAAGAAGCCCTTGGCTGGCCAATATCTCAGCATAACTCTCAAAGAGTTTACAAAGAGATGCGCTGAACTTTTTGTTCCCAGTTGCCAAAGCAAGAACAAGAGTCTTCTCCATAAGATCCTATTGAAAGAAAAGGGCAGAAAATATGATGACCAGAGAAGCCCAACTTAATTTATGCACAAAACCTGGAAAGCGATACACACTTGAAGAAGCTCAGCGTAAGATCTTCCATCACGCTCGTTTGCAAGGCTCCTTGACCAAATTTCTACTGTTCTGTCAACATTTCCTGCACAAATGTAGCACAGGACTGCAGCCAAAGTGTTACCAGCATCCATCAACTTTGAGGCAAGTACATCGCACAGGGTGGCCCATTGTTCTCCTTGTGCAAACTGTTTGCCAATGAATATAAGAGCAGCATTCATT
Organism: Brassica oleracea var. oleracea; assembly: GCF_000695525.1. NCBI lineage: Eukaryota > Viridiplantae > Streptophyta > Magnoliopsida > Brassicales > Brassicaceae > Brassica > Brassica oleracea. Next base: position 24,305,537 of record NC_027751.1, on the reverse strand, counting down.
ACAAAGTAGTTTTACAGTGACCAGAATCACCTAGCAGTTCCATGCATCATGTCACACTGACGAGTTGTTCATCTCGGTTCATGAGTAAGACATGAAAAGTAAAGAGTTCGAGAAGCTTACAGTACAGAGGAGGGCAAGAGTTTCTTTCCAGAACTTGTGTGACCTTGTATAGATAAGGCTCGTGAGATCGTTGTTTACCATCGCAGCAACAACCTGAAAACAGATTAACATACAGTAGTTTAGAGGCTTTACGACCATAAACAGGGATGTCGATGGCACTTGCCTACACATCAAGCGGGAAAGAACTATATATATACCTTCATGTAAGGTGCCCTGCTTGTCTTTAGATATTTCTCACGAGTGCTCTCCCACAAAGATGTACCACCAACATGAGCAATAACTAAAGCATCAGCCATCTTCTTTGCAGATATACACTGATCCACCGCTTCCTTGTAATCTCCAACAACTAAAGCACGCTGGATAGCATCATCAAATACTAGGTCAGAACTTTCTTCCTCTTCTTCTGGCATTTCTTGGGTTTCTTCTAATTTGCCAGTAAAATCTGCCTCAGGAGGCGTAAAATCTTTGGCAGATGCAGTAGATACAGGTGTATCAGGTTTAGCAGGAAAGTTGTTAAAGAAGTCTTCTCCATTGTCCATAGCAAAAGCAGCTGCCTCGTTAGTTTCCAAAGGCTCCAGTGCATGCGCCGCAGTATCCTCTAATCCAATGCCATTTAGATCTGACGAGAGCCCTTCCACTGCCTGATCCTTTTCCACAGAAGGCAAACTAAAGCCGAGATGGCTGATCAACTTTGTCCTTGTAGTTTCTTCATCTTCGAACATGATTTTCAGCAAGCCCCATGTCTCCTTCTCCTCTTCGGATCTGCAAAATCAGTGAAGATAAACAGAGCAAAATTGAGTTGTCTGATGAGATTGCTAAGGGCGACTATGAACATGTCAATTATAAGGATTGGCATACTCAGTCTCTTCAGATTTCTTCTCACACAAACCCCGTAGAGAAGTCTTATCACCATTTTCTATTGCGGCATCAAATTCAGAAGTTCGACTCACCAAACTCTGTTCTGTCACCAGGCTGTGCAGAAAAAGCTGGACATGACATTTAGCCAAATAAGAATCGTCGAAGAAAGGGGTATAACAGAAGACAGTATCATTCGTAACTACCTACCTCAGATGGAATGCCTGAGGCACCCTTCACTGGGGCCTTTGCATGAAAGGATACAAGTTTTCCCCCAAATCCAAAGGATGCACCAACTGGGCGCTTATACCATTTTGGTGCTCTTAAAGGAGCTGCATAAATAAGATTATAAGAAGTGAGGTTGGTTCTGGTGCTATTCCATTCTGCAACATAGGAATGATACAAATTGTTCAGAACGGGAAACGAAATTACCAGTACCAAAAGTATTCTCTTCAGCACCATAGCGACTGCAACCCTGCAACAATGGCGTTGGATACATATTTTTAATTTATTCTTAGTGGTGAAAAGGGAGATCGAGAGTCCAACAAGTATTGCTAGTAAGGTAAATCTCAAACGGAAAGTGCATCATATTAAATACTAATACATTTGATGACCAGTAGAGCAATAAACTAGGATCCAAAGTAATATTCACAGGTTCGGTTTTCCTCATACATTAAATTTCATCTAGAACAGAACAATTTACAAACACTGAAGGGCAAACTAACAAGATACCTCGATGTTGTAGATGCCAATTTTCCCATCAAATGAAGATGCTGATATAACTCCAGGAATCTTTGGGTACCAATGAACATCAAAATTCCAATTGTTGCCAGCAGGTAACTCGGCTACAATCTGATATAGTTGATCAAGTTAGGTCAAAATGAAGATTAGCTAACTAAGTAAAGGATGAAAGCTAGCAGATATGCATCTTTCATCAATTGCTTCTCCCTACTACCTCTGCTGTATTAGTGTCCCAGCAAATAGTTCGGTTGTCTTTAGCACAGGTAAGAAGATATGAACTGTCACTTGGACACCACTCCATTGCAATCACACCTGTAAGATAAGAAGTATCACCACTACAATTCACCGAGATATTAACACTAAAAAAAATGAAGACAGCAGGACTATGACATATAACACTGTAAAAAAAGAATTTGTATAGCAATGATAAGAAAATACCTTTTTGGTGTCCAGTAAACTCGCGCACAGGTGACATTGTATTCCTCATGTCCCAGAGCTGATTGCGGACACCTTAGGTTACTAGACGAGCCAAATTTGAATGTATGAAGCAAGGCATTAAAAAGAAAGATAGGTTTACCTTGAGAGTAGGTGAACTGTCGTCATCTGATGCGACCATTATCTGAGTAGCAATGTCAGGGTTCCATTGTAAAACAGAGCACCGACGTCGAACAGAATCTGCAAAGCTGTTGATTGATAATGGGCAGATCAAGGTTTGTGTAGCAAGAATAGAGAGCACGTCGGTAATATCACTTTAAAGAAGTGAATACTTACTTAATTATCGGCTTCTGCTTCCTCAAGTCCCATATTACTGGGGAGGGAGGGGGGGACACAATGAGCAGAAGCAGAATTAGAGTGGAGATAAAAGAACTACAGATAGAAAAAGGGGGTAGTAAAATCACACCAGTAGTCCCATTGTAGGAGGTAGAGGCTAATATCTGTTGAACTTTTCTGTTCCACGAAATAAAGGAGATTTCACCTTGAGTAGCAGAACCAGTACCCTGCATAATATTTAAGATGCTCTCTCAGATTCAAATCAGTGAAAGAGAGTGGTGGTTGGTTTATTACCTTGAGAAGTGGAAAATGAGAAGGCTCAGAAGGCTTAGTTAAATCCCAAATGCAAATTTCACCATCATCAGCGCCAGAGGCGAGTAGATTTGGGGTGAAAGCATTGAACTCAAGACCACGAACCTGACAAAATACAAATACGTGGCAAAAAAAATGAGGAGTGTGATTAAACAACGCAAGAGAAGGAAGGAAGGAAGATAAATACAACTCACGGGCCCTTTGTGAACTGAAAGATGTCCAACGAGTGCATTTTCACTGGACTTGGAACTGAAAAAAACGAAACGTGACAATTGCTCCAGTTAACACATCAATTAAGGTAATCCGGAAGAAAAAAGCACCCACCCGGTTAGAGAAAGCGGATTCCAGAGATCTATATTTCCATCCACAAGCCCGCCCGCAATTAGACCCATGGAGAATTCCTCTGAACCAGATCCGTTTCTTCCCCATGCCACTCTATTGAAGCGCTCCGAGCTGCTTATTTCCCCCACCAGTGTCAATTCGCGATCGTCAGACTCGAAATCCAGCTTGAATATCTCCAGGTTGGCCGAAGAACTAAAGGACAGATCCACCGCTCCGGCCATGGTTCCGGCCGCCATGTAAGGAGCGTCGGGAGCCAGAGCCACGGAGGCGGATCTCCCCACCCCCTTGATGCAAGCCATAATGAAATCAACGGGATCGGGGAGTCTCGGGGCTTAGGGTGAACTCATCTCTGATGTTGTCAATTGGGATCTGAACAACAAGAAGTGCTAGGGGAGAGAGTTTACCCCATTCTATCATTATTTAGTTTAGGACATCAACATCTTCTTCATAAGGGTGAAAACTGTCATCTTACCTCAAAAGTGTAAGGGTCCTCTCGGAATCTCCTCTAAGGTTCTCACAGCCATTCTTTGCATGACACGTCACTTACTCTTTCTGGCTCAAATCCATCTTATATATGGGCCCATAATTTTGTTATCCCTAATGGGCTGCTACGAGTTTCTGAGAGTTAATAATGATCGTTGGTTATCCAATAAGGTGAACTGCAACAAGGGAATATGGTGTGATCTCTTTTTTATTATTTGAAAAACATTATTAACAATTAACCTTATTCCCATGTGTGATTAACCAAAATGCCATTACTTATGTGTCATCATAAGAATCATTCTCACAACCTTTATTAAATAATTCTTCCTTGTCTAGACTAATTACATGTAATGTCATTATTTATTATTTGGATCCTTTCATACAATATACAATATGATTCTTTATTGCATTACTAAAAACCAATTGATAGTTGTAAATAATATATGAATTGTGATTACATTACTAAAATTATGGTGTACACTGACGGTTATTAACAATACACTTAGACAACTACGAAAGGTTGTCTTTCCCAAATGTGGTGTGGCATAATATTAGTGTATTTTTCGATGTGTATACTACATTATTTTACAAATTCGTAGTATAATATTAGTGGATTCTTCGATATATATGTTGTATTATTTTATAGAAGTTAGCATACATT
>NC_027751.1:24299169-24300806 GCF_000695525.1 Brassica oleracea var. oleracea | reverse complement strand
TTTTATTACGAAATTAACATAAATGGTGATAGACATTAAATATGGAAATTTATATAATTCTTTCCGGTTAAGGTTAAAGTCAAATATCATTTTTAACATGGACTTCTTTTATTTTGGCTCCTTTCAAAAATCCATATTTTTTATAATATATTGTTAATAATCATGTTCTTGAGTGATTGTAAAATACATTCAAACACGAATTCCATAATAAATTGTTTGCAATCCCTTAACTTTTGCAGCAAGATTTTTTTATTACAAAATTAACTTAAATGCTGACAGACATTAATTTGGAATTTTATATAATTCTTTCCAGTTAAGTTTAAAGTCAAATATCATGTTCTTTACAATTCATAAATGATACATGACATTTTTTAGGGACACGATTCATAATTATGTTCTACTATAAACATTGGTACGTGACATTAATTTTGATTAATTTTTTCCGTATTTTATGGGATACGTGACATTTATTTTGGGATTGAGAAATAGAAACTCGATTATATTGTAAAATCAAAATGCCGTATATAAAAAATTTAAACGCAATCTCGAGTGATTGTAAAATACATTAAAAAAGGAATGACATATTAAATTTCTTTCAATCCTTTAACTTTTGCAACAAGATTTTTTTATTACGAAATTAACATAAATGGTGATAGACATTAAATATGAAAATTTATATAATTCTTTCCGGTTAAGGTTAAAGTCAAATATCATTTTTAATATGGACTTCTTTTATTTTAGCTCCTTGCATATAATACTTTCTATAATTGTATGGAAATGTACGAACAATTAGGGATTTGCAACATTCCTTTGTGGCAATGGGATATTCATTTTTTTTTCAAATCTCATGGGTCAGAACTTTATTAGTTGTGTATATATATCATACTATCCTAATATCTACGGTATTACAACCTAAACGTTTCAAAACTAGCAAAAAAAATGAGTGGCATGAATTTCATCTTTGAGTTGAGCCAAAGAAGTTTTTGTGGAAGATGGGTGAAAGTCATAAAACTTTGGAAGCAGTATTCAGCTGCTGGTGGAGAGACCAGTGAAATGGTTTTCTTATGCTATATATTCTTTAAATCTTAAAAAAATCAAATGTTACTTCTGCTAATCTATATAGGGGTGTTCAATTTTGATGTCGGTTCGGTTTCTTCAGTTTTTTCGGTTTTTCGGTATTCCAATTTATAAAAAATAGCTACCATATTAAAGATCATATCTATTTTGGTTTGGTCCGGTTTATATACAGCCAATTTCCGATTTATTTGGTTTTATACCAAAATACCATAAAAATAATCTTTTATAACATTTTGTCTTTAATAACATTTTGTTTCAAAAAAATGATCTTTTATAATTTTGTAAATTTTACTTTATATAATTAAATATTGGCTTTAATAAAACATGAAGATACTTTCGTTTTTAAATAGACTATTTTATTTTACAATTTAAAATAATTAGTAAACATATTAAGTTGATAACAATAATATTTTCTATAGAATAGAAAAATTAGCAATCCATAATATTATTAACTAAATATTAGTGTACATAAATGTCAGCGTAAAAAAAATAAAATTATGTTTTTTTTTTAATTTGATAAAGATGAAATATATCTTTTGACTTAAAACAAAATATTAAAT
>NC_027751.1:24296830-24299061 GCF_000695525.1 Brassica oleracea var. oleracea | reverse complement strand
TTTCATTTTATTCGCTTTGATCAATTAGTTTATATGCCAAACCATATCCATATAGCGCATTTTAAAAAAAAAATAACATTCATTCGGTATATTCGGTATTACCAAATTCAAAACATTTTTCTATTTCGGTTCGGTTTTACCGGATTGAACACCTAAATTTAAACCATGTATAATATCTCTTTATTGCTTTTACCTATTCAATATCTATTGATTAAATTTATATATTTTTTTAGTCTACTCATTCCGTGCAGGGCGCGGATCATCACCTAGTTCATTGTTAAATAACTGGCAAATAATTTACTGAAACATCGGATCTGGCCAAACGCCACGTTCAGCTCATAATACTGTCTTTTACATTTTTCAACCTCAATTGAACAATAGGAGAAATATTGTGGTAGATGCCTGTGATTTATATTCATGTAGATCAAAATGTTTTTACTTCCTAAAGAATGATCAGGGGGATAAAATTAGATTCTAAGAGCATGTACATTGAGGTATCATAAGAGGGTCATGGGCCTGGGTTCACAGGTTTTTAATTTGAAAAGAAAAAGGAAAATGGGTAATATTAAGTGAACCGGGCCGCTCTCGTGAACTTGTGTGAGACGAGTTCAACACACGTGGAGGCACCAGATTGGCTGGACGGAGTCGTGATGACGACGCGGAAAGGAGGTGTTTCGCGTTATTCTCCTCATTTCCTCTTCTCTCCCAAATAGCTAGGGTTTGCGACTCGAGAGGCGATTCTTGTAGCTAGGGCGATCGAGAGGTCTTTTGTCCATAAAATCGAGGAGGTAGTGTCTCTTGATCGATCTCAGGTCCGTTTTCGAGTAGAGTTACGTTGTTAGGGTTTGTTTATACGGGTTTCATCGATTCGATCTGAAGTTGAATTGGGGGTTTCTCCTCCAATAGAGTCTGGAGGAGAGATCGATTACGAGGTTTGTAGTTAATCGATCTGTTTGTTAGGGTTCCATCGAGTCTGAGATTTCTTTGTTAGGGTTCGATCGAGTCTGAGATTTGAAATCGATTAGAGGGTTTTTTTATTTATGGTTGAATAGAGTCGATCTGAAATCGAATTGGGGGTTTATTTGTTTGGGTTCTTTGTTTGGGTTCGTTAAAGATTGGGTTGTGTTTCCGAGTAGATTTGAAATCGATTAGAGATTAGTGTTTCTCTTACTTAACTGTTTCTCTTACTTAGTTTAATCATATTGGGTTGTGTTTCATTGTTTGGGTTCTGTTCTTTGTTTCTCTTACCGGTTCGTTTAATCATATTATTTGTAGTTAGTATGTTCTAATCATTTCTTCTTTCTGGTGCAGATGGATCCCGCAGAAGAAATAAGACATTCAAAGAAACAAAGGGACTACTGCAACATGTTATGGTTCGTCCAGGATTCACAGTACGGGATTCCAAGAAGGTGTGCTTGCGGTGGGAAAATCATTGACAAGGTTCGGGGGAAGGAAGACTACGACAGTCATCCTGGAAAGCGCTACTTCACGTGCATCAACTATGAAGTAAGTTTTATTTTCTTAATTATGTTCTTAAAATAAAAATAACAGGAACTGTCTATAATATTTGTTTTCTGTTGTCAACAAGGATGATGGGTTGCATTATAGTCATCCTTGTGTGGTTGGTGTCCAGGAGGAGATCGAAAGGCTGAGGAAGCGTCTGGAGGATGTTGAGGAGGAGATCAAGGGGGTGTGGAATCTCAAGTTCCAGATTCAGACCATGCAGGTAAGTCTATTTCCCTGTTATTTTAGAAGTAGCCTTGTATGTAAGTCCTTAATGAGTAACTAACACTGTATTATTGTTGTTTCCATGTCTAGGAACAGGTAAGAAGCCTCACTGTCCAGGTCGGTACCCTGGAGAAGGTGTGCTTCGACTGAAAATCAGAGGTAAATGTTTAAAACCCATCTTATGCTGTGATGTATTATCTTGTTTGGTTCCTCTGATTGTATTAATTATCTAAACTAGTCCTAGAGCGAAAAGTACAGTCGAATTAAAGCTGTGTTGGTTGGTAGCTTGCTCTTAATGTTTGAAGTAGTTGATTGTATTAAGTAGTCGATTTCATGTGTCATTACTTCTCTCTGTGAAGTAGTTGCTTGCGCTATTAGCTTTTATATTCAATGTTTGGCAGGTAGAGTTTAATTTTTCACTTCTATCTAAGCTAAAACTAGTTTAAATAGAGAACGAAAACCCCATTATCTAAGCTAAAACTAGTTTAAATAGAGCAGTCCAG
>NC_027751.1:24294223-24296730 GCF_000695525.1 Brassica oleracea var. oleracea | reverse complement strand
CTAACACGAGCAAGGACCCTATTGTCAGTAACGAGCAGAAGGTTACTTCCTTTTGGAAGAGAATTGAGGCGTATGTTAATTGTAGCCCTCTGCTCACTGGCTGCGTTCTTAGAGAATGGAGTCAGTGTAAGCAGAGGTGGGGAAGGGTGAACGAGCAGGTCTGCAAGTTTGTGGGAAGTTATGAAGCGGCAATGAAGCACCAATCAAGTGGTCAAAATGAGGATGATGTCATGAAGGCTGCTCATGAGATCTTCTTCAATGATTATCAAGCGAAGTTCACCATGGAACACTGTTGGAGGGAACTGAGACATGATCAGAAGTGGAAGTCAGTTTTTAAGTCAAGAGATGGCGCCAAGGAGAAAAGGAAGGAAACTGAGGAGGTGATACCTGAGGACGAGGTTAGACCGCTTGGTGTTAAGGCTTCCAAAGCAGCCAAACGCAAGAGACACGGTCATGAAGCTGCTTTCGATCAAATTGAGAGTATCTTGGCTGAGAGAAAGAAAATTTCTCAGTAGAAACTCCTAGATCGTCTCCTTGTCAAAAAAGAAACTGATCTATCTCCTAACGAAATCACCCTAAAAAACAAACTCATTTCTGAACTCCTTGATTGAATTGGTTAACTTGCTTGCTGGAATCTTTGTTTTTTCTTTTGTTGAACTCAATATGTTTAGTTATTAACTTTGAGGTTGCCTTTTTCTTTTGCAGGTTGCTATGTCACGGGTTGCTATGTCTGTTGCTGGATCACTGGTTGCTATGTCTGGATCACGGGTTGCTATGTCTGTTGCTGGTTTAATAAGTCTGTTGTTGCTTTATTTGTACGGGATCAGTGTAGTATTTTGTTAGTTTCTACACTGATGTTGCTTTATGATGAACGAATGCAGTGGAGTCTCTCTCACACTGCTACTATGTCCTTTTGTTTCACGGGTTGTACTATGTTTCGACACTAGTTTATTTAAGTCACGGGTCATGTAACAAAGGGTCATGTAACAAAGACGCATATATAAATATGCTCTTGATGTATGTTTCTAAATCAGAACCCAACTACTTCTCTTTCTGTCTCTGTCTTTGAATTTCAAAATTTCAAGAACACAACTTCTGAAACACTTGATCAACTACTTCTCTTCCTTGATGTCTTTCTGAAACACTTGATCAACTACAAACGAAGAGGACAACTACGCTTCTACTGCCTCACCCAACCGAGAACAACACAACCAACGTAAGCTCTTCATTACATTATAATACTTAGGTTAAACGGGATCTACATGATCAGAAGTGGAACAATACTAGATTGTGAATCCAAATTATAATGATGATCAATCATATTGATGGTCCAATACATGGCTAATATCCAACTTAGGCAATGTTACTTTAAAATTGATAAAATTCATAAATTATAAATTTTTAATTTGTTATATTTTGGACTAGAGAATAAAATTGATAATTTGTTATATTTTGGACTAGAGAATAAAATTGATAATTTGTTATATTTTGGACTAGAGAATAAAATTGATAATTTGTTATATTTTGGACTAGAGAATAAAATTGATAATTTGTTATATTTTGGACTAGAGAATAAAATTGATAATTTGTTATATTTTGGACTAGAGAATAAAATTGATAATTTGTTATATTTTGGACTAGAGAATAAAATTGATAATTTGTTATATTTTGGACTAGAGAATAAAATTGATAATTTGTTATATTTTGGACTAGAGAATAAAATTGATAATTTGTTATATTTTGGACTAGAGAATAAAATTGATAATTTGTTATATTTTGGACTAGAGAATAAAATTGATAATTTGTTATATTTTGGAGTGAGAATAAAATTGATAATTTTTATTTTTTTGAAAAAAGGAAGAATGTCAAGCTCCTCAAATGATGAAGTATATGAAGTTTTTGAAGAAATGGTGGACCAACAAATCGATGATTTCATCGACTCTGTTCTAACCAAAGAGCCGAAGAGACGAGCATACATCGAAAGAGATCGGGAACAAGGACACAATCAACTATGGCAGGATTACTTCAGTGAAAATCCTACATACACACACGACATGTTTAGGCGGCGTTTTCGAATGAACAAGTCTTTGTTCCTTCGCATTGTCGAACGCCTAGGTAATGAAATTCCATACTTTCAGCAACGAAGAAATGGTCATGGAAGGAACGGTCTCTCTACACTTCAAAAATGCAGTTCAGCCATACGATCATTGGCATACGGTCAAGCGGGAGATGTCAATGACGAATATCTCCGACTTGCGGCAAGTACTGCAATTTTATGTTTGGAGAATTTTGCGGAAGCGATAATACAATTGTTTGGAGATGAGTATCTAAGAAGACCTACAACAGAAGATCTTCAAAGACTACTTGACGTTGGAGAGGCACGCGGGTTTCCGGGGATGATAGGCAGCATCGATTTTATGCATTGGGAGTGGAAAAACTGACCTACGGCTTGGAAAGGTCAGTTCACACGTGGTTCAGGAAAGCCGACGATTGTCTTAGAAGCTGTG
>NC_027751.1:24292474-24294208 GCF_000695525.1 Brassica oleracea var. oleracea | reverse complement strand
GATATCAATGTTCTTGATCGGTCACCAGTTTTTGATGACATATTGCAAGGTCGAGCCCCTAAAGTTAAATTCAAGGTCAACAACCACACTTACCGTATGGCGTACTACCTTACTGACGGAATTTATCCGAATTGGTCAACATTTATCCAATCCATCCCACTTCCTCAAGGTCCTAAAGCTGAGCTATTTGCTCTACGTCAAGAATCCACCAGAAAAGATGTCGAACGTGCTTTCGGGGTATTGCAATCGAGGTTTGCAATAGTTAAAAACCCTGCTCTACTATGGGACAATGAAAAGATAGGAAAGATAATGAGAACATGTGTCATATTGCACAATATGATAGTAGAGGACGAACGACACGGATACACTCTAGCTGATACATCTGAGTTCGAGTCAGGAGAATCTAGCCGAAATGCCAAGGTGAAAACGAGAGAAAGTGTGAATGTCGATATTCTTAACATTCACAATCAAATTCGGGATCCAGGCGTACATGAGCGTTTGAAAGCTGATTTAGTTGAAAATGTTTGGGAAAAAATTGGTAATCGTGATGAATAATCTTTGTATGTTCATGATTTTTCAATGTATTAAATAAAAACTTTTCATAAATAATGTAAAATATTTAGTAAGTTTCTTTTAAAAAAATAATTTTTTTTAAATGAAAAATTATTATTATTATTATTTTTTTAAATATTATTTTATTCTTATGAACTCGGATTTGAGGTTCATTGATGGAGAAGCACAATTGAGCCGGGTTCAACACTGTTCACGGACCCACAATTAAATACATAAAAAATACATATGAACCCGAATAGGGGGTTCATTGATGTGCATGCTCTAACAAATAGTACTATGACTCTACCAAGTGAACGAATACATAATATTATAAATATCTACAAATGTGCTTTTGTGTTGCAGTTAAATGTATAGCGATAATATAAAAATAAATAAGTTATCACAAAACGTGAGCATTAGGATACTATGACTGTTGTAGCATCGAGTCAGAATCACATGCCATAACATGATCTCTTTGATGTAGACATTTTCTTCTATCTCTTAAGATTCTCCATTTGCTTATTGCCAGGGAATCAAAGTATAGCATCATAGTTGTATCCGAAACTTTTTTCATTTCAATGATATTAACCATATAGCAAAAAAAGCCATCTCTACATTTTTACTAGTATCAGAGTAATGAATTCTTACATCATCTTTTGTAAATGGGAACCACTGGAGTATTTTTTTTTACTTGCTAATTGCTATGACGTTTGTCTTGTCTTTTTTTTGTTCTCTCATAAAGATCAATAATAAGATCATGCATTAATAATTAAATATAGACTACAAGAAAACAGCGGTATTCTGACGGACATTCCGACGGAAAATGAAATCCTCGGAATATCCCGAGGAATTTCCGAGGAAATACCGAGGAAATACCGAGGAAACACAAAATTTGGTTTCCTCGGAATTTCCTCGGAATATACCGACGGAATTCCGAGGAAATACTAATCCGTCGGAATATTCTTATGGAATATCGAGGAAAAACGTATTCCTCGGAAAAAACCGAAGAATTCCAAGGATATATTATAGCCGTTAGAGAGCCGTTGGGGGATTTTTAAAATTCCGAGGAAATTTCGACGAACTAGCCGCTGGCGTCGGAATTCCGTCGGAATTTCCTCGGGCTGTCGGTAGGATTTCAACTATAAATACAAGCACCCCTCTTCCTCTTCATTCACTCCATAT
>NC_027751.1:24285994-24286669 GCF_000695525.1 Brassica oleracea var. oleracea | reverse complement strand
TTTAATATAAATTTTCTACTAATTGTGTTTTTTTTTCAGTAAGAGTTCAACTGGAATTCCGATGAGACGCTCTTTATCTATCACCACTTCGTCCATAAAGTTATGGACAACTATGTGAAGCAGATCCACGAGTGGAAGAAGAAGTGGGAAATCAACAAGGTTTGTTTTTAATTTAATAAACAATTTTTTAAATTTATTAAACGAATTTTTAATTTATTTAACTATTTTCTTTTTTTTTTTATTAAAAGGTTTCAAAGTCGATAAACAACACGGTCTGGACGGAGTTGTGTGCACATTGGGATAAGGAAGAGACGAAAGAAACTTCTTCCACCAACTCCACCAACCGCAGGAGCGACCGTAAAGGGAATGACGTCTTCAAGCATAACTTGGATGCTCAATCTATTGTCTCTCTGGGAGATCGCATGGTAAGTTCAGTCGCTTTTTCTTTAATTATTTAAATTTTGAAATTTTATTTTTTTGTGCATAACTTCTAATGTTTCTTTAATTTATGTTTTGTTTTCAAGACGGAAGAAAATGATGGCGAGCCGGTTGATGATCTCTCCCTAATGAAGAGGGCGTATGCCAACAAGAAGACCGGCCAGATTGATGACGGTCTTGTGAGGGACGTGGTCGACCTGGTCCAAACTCAGGTGGTAGACGAAGTGTCTCAGCTTC
>NC_027751.1:24278907-24285848 GCF_000695525.1 Brassica oleracea var. oleracea | reverse complement strand
TTCCGAGGAAACAAATTTCCGAGGAAACAAATTTCCGAGGAAACAAATTTCCGAGGAAACAAATTTCCGAGGAAACAAATTTCCGAGGAAACAAATTTCCGAGGAAACAAATTTCCGAGGAAACTCCGAAGACCACCAGTTCGTCGGAAATCTCCTCGGAATATACCGAGGGAGAACGTCCTCGGAATTTACCTCGGAAGTTTCGACGAAATGTTCCTCGGAATTTTCATCGGAATATTCCGAGGAAATGAACCCTCGGAATATACCGAGGGACTAGTTCCTCGGAATTTTCCGAGGGTTCAAATTCCGAGCAAATAAACCCTCGGAATATACCGAGGGACATGTTCCTCGTAATATACCGAGGGACCCTTGTTCCTCGGAATTTTCCGAGGGTTCATTTCCTCGGAATATTCCGATGAAAATTCCGAGGAACATTTCGTCGAAACTTCCGAGGTAAATTCCGAGGACGTTCTCCCTCGGTATATTCCGAGGAGATTTCCGACGAACTGGTGGTCTTCGGAGTTTCCTCGGAAATTTGTTTCCTCGGAAATTTGTTTCCTCGGAATTCCGTCGGAAAATTCCGAGGGATTTTCGAGGAAAATGGAATTTCCAAGGACTTGTTTTGTCGGTATGTCGTCGGAATAACGTTATTCCAACGACATACCGACGATTTTTTCCCTCAGTATGTCGCTGTTTTCTTGTAGTGATAGCTAAGCTAGATTATAGTGAAAACTAATAACTACGACCTTCCACATAGATAAAAGGATAATACACAGATTAACTATCAATCACAGTTAGTTATAGAAAATGTAAGTCCTTAAAAGAGAAAGAAAAAAAACATTGTTACAAAAGGAACAATCATTCGTATAGTTAGACACTTAGAGGTTTTGACCCAAAACTTGTTATAAGAAACCTCGCAACATCCTTCCATTTATTTGTCTCAACTTCTTTCCTCCTCTCCTATCTCTTCTTCAAACTAAAACTTCATATAATTCAAACATAAGATGATAAGAAAATGGGAAAATCAGTTTCAAAAAAAAAAAAAAAAAAGAGGGGAAAAGAACACACCCTACTTATGTCACCGTACGGGCCTCCTTTTTCTACTATTTCATGGAAGCCTCTTCCAGTTTCGAGAATGCTTTCTGGCGGTTGACCAACTCTCTCTTCTATCATCTTCACAACAATTTTGCATATTTTCATATTGGAAATTGCCCCCTATATACATAAAAACACAAATTCACTATCTAACCAAAATACCCTCTCTCTCTCTCTCCTCATTTCTCTTCTTATCTCTCTCTAACTTCTCACTAAACCTAATTACTTTTTTTTTGTTATTTGGGAAATAAGCCATTTTTTTATTGAGTTATACTAATCTATTATATCAGTTTTGCAATAATCATATTCATCCCTACTATATAAAAGGGATTAAATCTCTGCTTCCTAAACCCTGCCACATGGGCAAAAATATTGACAACCAATCAATATGCAATATCATCCTGGACTGGGCTTTAACCCAATAAATTGGAAACAAAGTTTTGGCATACCCAAAAGCCTAAATGTCACGGGCTGGCCCAACTCTTAATTATCACTAAAAATATTCCTAAATACCTAGGAACTCACTCAGCCTACACCCCGTAACCCTGAGCCATGTCTCAAGAAATACTCAGCCTCCCCCGTAGCCCAAATCGATCTCTCCCTCATCGATTCACTTTCTCTCCCCCTACTCCTCCCGCATAACGCCTCCGATGATAGTGATAGAACTTGAATCGTCTGCAATAAATCCTCCATTCATGAAGACTATTGACCCTCCACATCTCTCCTCCGGTCTATGAGATCTACCTCTTTGTGTTCTCTTCTTCTCAAACTATATATAAACCATTACCCATCCCTCTTCCCTCAGATCGTAAAATCCAAACCTTTATCATGGCCCAAAAAACCGCAATCCTCACCGGCGAAGCTTCTTCTCCTCTTCTCTTCCGACACGTTTCACCAGGACCAGGAGATTCCGCCATGCAGTTTAGGCTTATTCATTTCTGGGAAGCTCGCAAGAATGTCAAAGGAGGACCTGGCATCCTTCTTGGGATCGAGATGCTTATGATCGATGCGGAGGTATGTCTTCCCCGCTCATTATTAAAGTCGTTGATAACTTCCGAATTAGACGAACAGACAATTATATTTGCGTTTCTTGGTTTATTGGGTTGTGATGTAATTATATTACCGGATTTTGAAAAAAATAAAACTTGATTGATTTGTTTTGTGAGGATTAGTAGCGAATGTTGAAAAAAATAAAACTCGATTGATTTGTTTGAGAGGATTAGTAGCGTATCTTGAAAAAAAAAACTTGATTGATTGGGTTGAGAGGATTCGTCGACAATGATGTGATAGAGATTGGATTAATGTAAAAAATCTCTTCGACTGATACGAGAGTTGAACCATTTGTTGTTAGCGTCTCTTCAAAAATAAAATAAATTTTATTGGTTTGAGGGTGCTGTGATAGAGATTAGGTTAATATTAAACATGGCTTTGAGTAATACCAGAACTGGAAATTTTGTTTTTCGTTGCCTTATATCTATCTATTTGAACGGTTATAGTTTTATATTTGTTCAAATAACACACTCTACTTTTAGATATTTGACTGACCCAATATTGTCTCTCTGTTCTGTAGAGTACTTTGGCTCAGGGGTTCATTGGTCAGAACCGCCGCAACCAATATGAGAAAGAGCTCAAGCGTGGGAGCATCTACACACTGACAAACTACTATGCATCCAACAGCAAGGTGATGTACCATGTTGCTGATTAGAGGCTGGTAATTTGCATCTCACACGCCTCTGTCCTGACGAAGGTGGAAGAAGACAGTGAAGACATTTTGACAGAGCGCTTCAGAATCCATTCCTTTACAGATTTTGAAGCCAACTGCGATCTCAGAGGGGATCTTCACGGTAAGGGTTTAGATGATTTCTTACCAAGTTTAAACCAATACAGCTTCTTAGTTGATTGTTTATAACCGTTTGAGTAACAATGCATGTGACTGTGTGTTGTAGATGTTGTTGGCCACCTTAAGCTGGTTGATGGGCAGCCTCTCCATCAGCGACCGGTTTTGTGCACCAAGGATGACTCAGCTTCTCGGAAAGTTACGGTTCATTTGCAGCTTAAAGAGTAAGCTATTGTAATTCAACCATTGTTTTTGGTTGAAGAGGTTAAACATCCATTTTTTAATCTGCAGTGGTCCAGTGATTAACGTCTACCTATGGGACGAGGCTGTGGAGAATTTCCGCCTGAAGTTTGAGGCATGTGCAGCCACTCCAACGGTTCTATTGGTTACAACGGTCAATCCTAAGAGACTCGGTGGTAATCTCTCTCACTCCATATAAGACTTCCTAATCAGTCACACTCAGTTAGATAACCGTATCACTAACTGCTTCTGTATTGACAGGGAAATTGTGCCTAAGTTCAATGTCGTCATCACGAGTGTTTTTGGACGAAGAAGTTGACCTCACCAAGGAATACTTGACCTGGTTAGTATTTTACATAACCCTATCACTAATCACTCACACTCAGTTGTGGTTCAAATATTATATATTTTCCCGTTTTTAACAACCTTGATGATCGCCTGTTTTTAAATTTTTTTGCAAGGTTGACCATGACCCCTTGTGCAACTTCTTCGGTCAACCCTGTTGAGGTGCTTAAAGCTGAGACGCTCACAATAAGTGAGATTGCTGCCTTCATCAAGCGTCAACCTGCTAAGGTAATCCTATTTGGTTATTAAAATCAAACAATTTCTGAATTTAGTTGCTGACAACCTTTGGTATGTGATTTCAGGTTGCCTACTTTGACTGCATTGCCACAATTGATGATGTCAAGCTTGGCACTGAGTGGTATTACATTGCCTGAAAGGATTGTCAGACAAAGTTAAACAATGGCCCTACAACACTCCTTTGTCCAAAATGCAGGAATGAAAATGCTACTGTAGTAGCCAAGTAAGATTCTCCATTCAAACATGTTTTCATTCTACAATGTATATACTAATCACTTGCCATTTAAACAGCTACCGGGTGGAGATGTCTGTCTATGATAATGAGGAGCAGTGCGCTTTCATTATCCTCAGAGATGCTGGGAAAGAGCTCACTGGCAGAAAAGCAACAGAGTTGATCGACACTTATGTTGAGGTAAGTGTTTTTCTGGTGAAAAATGATAAACTTGACATTTATTTTAGTCCTAAAGTGCTACCAAGTTGATAAATGAATTCTGTTATAATAGGAAAATGGTGGAGATGGGGCTGAGCTTGAGGTTCCACTACCACAGTGTTTTATCGACACAATCAGACATACTAAGAAATTCAGGATCAAGGTCGCCCCCTACAATTTCACCTCTTCCCGACTATCCTTCACAGCTACCAAAATTGTGTCATCAGCAGTTTTGCCACCAAAGAAGCCTCCACTCAAGACGCCACCAGGAACTGAAGTGGAAAATTCAGAGTTAGCTGAGAGCAGTGGTGTTGGTACTTCAGCCACTGACGACCAGAAGAAAGCAAAGCGTACCAAGCATAGTGGCTAGATCACATGCAGTATGGTCACTCCATCAGTGGCTGGTACGGACTGTCCAGTCAGCATGGTTCTCTAATAACAGTCTACTTATCTCTCTTTAATCAGTTTGTTTTTGCTTCTTGCTAAGACAGTTTAGTATTGGAAAAACGTTATGGTTTGGTTTTCTTATGAAAGTTGTTTGGTTTTCATTCCTAGCTTTATGAAGTTTAAGAATGGTCAGCATTATAATATTAAAGTTGTTTGTTTTTCATTCCTATCGTATTAAAGTTGTTTGATCAGCATGCATTTTACATAATGCGATTTTTATGTCCATGTTCTGAACTTCTTCATTCACATCACATTGGAACATTTTACGTACTTAGGAACCGTATGCATGCATGGATTGGTTTATGTCCATGCTGTTAATTATTATACTAATATTCTTCTAGCCTAGGTGGTCAACAATTTAATTAAGGCAATTGTAATATTTCATGCCAAAAATATCTACTGCATTCATTGAGAATTAAATAAAAAATATTCTACCATTAAATCAAATAACACACGACCTTAAACATATTCAGTCAAATTAGGATCAACTATTCTAATCTCAAGACCCCAAATCCATCGCCTCACACTCGGAAGAAATTCACAGGCCACTCATCGCCTTTCATTGCTATCTTTTCGTGGCTTTTTTTTTTTCAAAAAGTATTCCGTGTAAGTTATTTGTTTTGTTTAAGGAACGATTAAGAAAGTGTAAAGATTTACTTTGGCTAACATTTTAATATTCTTCATTTTGTTTAAAGAACAGCTGTCCTTCAACACCATGGTCAAACCAATCTCCAAAGATCCTCCGCTGTATTTTGAATTCACAAGTTCATTTTTGAATAAAAACATTATTAGTATTGATATATTAATTTAATACTTTAATCCAAAACTCTCATAAAACAAATTTAAACATTATTAGTAGTGATATATAATTAGTATTAAATCTTGGTTAAAGGATATTTTGATGCTTATAAGAATTTTGTATTTTGTAGGAAACTAGCTTTGTACGAGACGAAGCAGTTCGAACTTTCAATTCACATTGTGGTGATAATAAATTGGCTCACCAACCACAGGTGCGATACTTTTTTAGAATGACATGGATTCTTGTCTTCTAGACTCAAGCCATCCAAGTATATTTCATCATTATAATTGTTTGCAAATGTAGTTTTTCCTATTATGTACAAGATGTTTTTTATTTTAAAATTCAAATTATGAAAGAAACCACATTTAGTTGTTAATAAAAAACCGTTGATTCCAACTGTATCAACAGTTTGGTCATTCACCCCTAGAAGACACATTTAGGAAGATTTTAATACTTTGGCAAAAAATAAAAAAAATTAATCCTAACATTTTGGTGATGAAGATTCTTAGATGATGATTGTTTTCTATAGAAACATGTGGAACCTCTTCACCATTGTTTTAATCCCAGGGTAACGTGTTGTTGAGGATGATATATTTCTCTTGCATAGCAAAATCTTCAACAATCGGTGATAAAGTAAATGAAAACAACTCTAAGACAACTACAACTCATGTTCATGCATTCGACCAAAGCTTTTTAAACCAAAAGAATAGGTTGTTGACTGTAAACAAAGGTCATTGGCTACAAAAACGCAAGACGTTGTTAACTATTACAAGTATTGATATATTAATTTATACCTGAGAAAACAATCGTTTCTATATAATCTATATTATTAAAAGAGAAGTACCCATTTGAAAATATTTTTACTTCATTAATTAAACTCCTTTTTTTTCTTGTCTTTTTCAGTTGCATTTATGAAATATCATAAAACGAATAAAACTGCCTAATTTATTACTTGTCTTTTCAGTTAAATTAATGAAATATGCTTAAATGAATTTAAACTTACTATTTTATTTTTGTCTTTTTCAGTCACCTTAATGAAATATTCTTAAATAAATTTGGACATAATGTCATTTAATCAACCAAAAAAACTCATGAGTTATTCTTACGTGCATAATTTTAATAATGAAGATTTTTAAAAACGTGCATCATTAAAATGTTACCTAAAATGTGCAGCACTAATATATAACATTCATCAATAAAACTAGAATTTGACTCACACAATTGTACGGATATTATTTTAAGTTGATTAAATTTAAAAATAATTATTTATTCAAAAAATATTTAAGAATGACTATGTTTTTAAAAATTATACGGTATTATTTGCTCATAACTCATTTGTCATTTCATAAATTGTTAGAAAGAAAATTTTATCATAATATAGCTCAGTTGTCATTTGATAAATTTATGGTTTTTATTTATATTTTTTATTATTTAATTATAATATTTTCATTTTATATTTGAAAGATAAATGAATTTTCTTTCAAACAATATTTTTGTAAATGTATTTTTTT
>NC_027751.1:24265945-24278621 GCF_000695525.1 Brassica oleracea var. oleracea | reverse complement strand
AGATCATTATTGATATGATATCGCACACGAAAGAAAAATTTCTGTTTTTAAAATTATCTAATTAACTCTATACTCATTTTTTATATTTTTTATATGATATCACACATTCGTAAAAAAATAGATAGTTTAAGATGCAAAAAAAAATATTTACTTAATGAATATAATATGAACGAGTAATACAAATACATCATTTAATAAAATAAATAATTAAAAACTGAAAATTCATACCTGCGCGCCAGGGTCTAGTGAAGATTATAATGGAGACGTTTCTATAGACGTTTTTATACGTAATTGCAAACAATTATAATGGAGATCCACCATAATATTTTTCAATCCAAAACTCTAATAAAACAAATATAAAAGTTCTTCGCAAATGTAGGTCTTCCTTTTATATAGTAGTGGTGTTTTTTATTTTAAAATACAAATCATGAACCGTTTGACCATATTTATCATCAATTTTGTTTTATATATATTTAGTTTTAATATATTTTTAATTTTTTACATCTTATTTAATTTGATTTGTTTATAATATGTTTCTAAACCATACAACAAAAAAATTGCCCAAAACAAATTATTTTCCGTTGTTTTAGCCGGTTAGACGGTTAATACTCTCTGATTGACAAAGATATATTATTTTTCAAGGAAGTTTATTGTTCCAATTGAGGCTCTTAGTATTTGATATTTAATTCTAAATATTATTTACACCGCACTCATTTATCAAGTTCTCTGTGGATTACAATTATTTAATATATTTGTGTATGCTTTATAATCATAACTTTATTTATTAATAATATTCTTCTTTCCAATATCAGAGTCATCAAGTTCAAACACAACGAAACATAAACGTGGACGGCCGCTAGGAGTACGGAATAAAGTGAAAGGTATACACAAAATTTAATCACTGAATCCAGCAATGTTCTATATTATTTCATTTATTTATTCTACTTCTGTCCGAACAGCTCCATCTGCAGGAACTGTGCCACAACATTTCGCCCCACAATTCTTTGACTGTGAGTTATCCTGCTATATCTTACAAAAAACTAATACTATATTAATATATTTACGATGGTTTTGTGGTTTTGTTGAGTTCACACATATATTTTACTAATAATGCTTTTATGGGAAAAAATGTACCTTCCGTAGGTGGCTGCGACATTTGTGCGTTACACGGTACATAGATTAATCCAAAATGATAACAACATAGACTAGCTGATTATTAACACACAATTTACATTTAAATCCATGCAGTGGCAAGAAAAAATGCACGTGGAATGCGGAGGGCAATATTACTATCAAAACGTACATCAAAAAGGATAGAAGATAAGCATCAAATAGTACAACTACAGCTTCACAATAAAATAAATTAGTTATGTGAAGCAACTAACAACAAGTTTGTTTATAGGACCTAGCGCATCTACGCCCGCACAAAATCGACAACTCGGCAGAGCTAAAGGAAAATGTACATATTTCCCTACTTTAGATACATTTTATGTTTACATATTAAACCATCGGTACAACTTAATAATGTGTAGATGTAATATTATTAATATAACACATAATAATTGGTTTGATTTCATATAATAAAAAAAAAGTAAAACACAAGTAAAAAGACACCATTAAGTTAAACCCAAAAACAACCCATGAGAATCATTACATACACAATTTTACTATGTTTTCTTTCCTTTTCCTATCTGGTTTTCCAATAAAAGTGACTATACGATTTTACAACATTTTATATAAAAGAACAAACTACTTCAAAGAAGAAGGAATCATAAATAGAAAGTTAAAAATAAGAACTTCCGGAGATAAGAACTTCCGGACATTTAAATTTAAAAATTTAAAATAAATTATAAATAGAGCAAATTAAAAATATTAATATAATCATTATGTTAACATATTTCTTAAATTTACGGAAAGTTAAATAAGGAAAAATAAGATGTCAAAACGGATATGAAATCAAACTTATTAGGGAGTCGTTTATAAAAACTGTTGTACAAAAAAAAAGTATTTTGATCGGGACAACTAACCACTTGCCTGATAATGGAGTTGTCACTGGTTCCTAATAACTATTAAATCATCATCTAATAGTCGTCTCTCGACTATTTAATATTTCCAGCCTCTTCCGATGTATCATCCTCCTCTGAAACAAGAACGAACCCAATTTTAGAATGCCCATCATGTGGTGCTTTGGTTTGGCAATCCGAGAGCACCGGAAGAGACCCTAAAACGAAGGTGTTACACTTCAGCATTTGTTGCAACCAAGGACAGATAAAACTTCCGCCTCTGAGACAACCTCCACCTGTGTTGGAAAAACTACTGCAATGTAAACAATTTCGCGAGACAATCCGAGTCTACAATGCCCTCCTAGCTTTTACATCTATTGGAGCGAAATTAGATTACAGTGTTGTTTTCGGCAGAGGGCAATTTACATTCCGTATTCAAGGCCAGACTTACCACTGTATCGTATCCCTCATTCCTAAGCCAGGTTTACCACCCAATTACCTACAGCTCTATATTTTTGATACGGCAAACGAAGTTAAGAATCGGCTCGAAGCTTTAGGTCAAACAACCTCTAAAGGAAAAGCAGACGAAGCCACATTAAAAGTCCTTATAGAAATGATGGATGCCAACAATTGCCTTGCAAAGGTTTTTAGGCGGGTTCGAGATCGCAATGAGGCGAACTCTGAACAAGATTTTACAATCAGTCTCATATCTGATAAAGGGAAAGGCAAACAATACGACTTACCTCAATCAAATGAGGTAGCTGGACTTATTGTTGGCGACATGTCAGACACTATCTGTGTCTGATCATCCACTATACATGAGCCTCCAGTACC
The DNA here is from genome assembly GCF_000695525.1 of Brassica oleracea var. oleracea. NCBI lineage: Eukaryota > Viridiplantae > Streptophyta > Magnoliopsida > Brassicales > Brassicaceae > Brassica > Brassica oleracea. Next base: position 24,275,784 of record NC_027751.1, on the reverse strand, counting down.
TACTTTTATTCCCTTATGGTGAGTATGGTTTCAATACCGAAATCCCTTTGCATTTAGAGGAAGGAAGCTCGAGGACAAGACAATTTCTCCGTATTCGGAAATTTTATGCCTCCCAAATACAAACTCGGTTAAAAGAAGGAATGACACTCATTATGTCTGGGCGCCTCCTCCACCAATACGTTGTTGATGTATATTCTACGATTGAGGAAGACCGTCTTCGATGGACAAGGAACAATCAAGACGTTCTAAGGGCTGAATTATACAGTAATGTTTGTGATGCTGTTGGAAAAGGTGACACTGATGCGAGGACGGTTGGTAAGAGGTTTATTCTACCACCAAGTTTTACTGGTGGGCCCCGTTATTTGATTGAGAAATATCATGACGCAATGGTGATATGCAGATAATTTGGAAATCCAGATTTATTCATCACAATGACGGCAAACCCAAATTGGAAAGAGATAAAAGACCATTTGGCAACATACGATGGTGATAACCCGAATGATAGACCAGATATTGAGTGCCGAGTTTTCAAAATGAAACTAGACCAGCTGCTAGATGATTTTAAGAAGGGTACATTCTTCGCTCCATACACAGCAGGTACTCTCTTTAATTTGAAAATTTTAATTCACATTTTGCTTCATAAAACTAATTGAAATCATTTCTATATCAGCTCTTCATAGGATTGAATTTCAAAAAAGAGGTCTTCCCCATGCACATATTTTGTTGTGGTTTGGAGACCACTCAAGGACCCCCATCCCAGAAGAAATTGACAAGATTATTTTGGCCGAACTTCCTGACAAGCAGAACGACCCTGAAGCCTATGATTTGGTTGCAAAGCACATGATCCATGGGCCATGTGGAGTCCATAGACCTCGATCACCATGTATGGAGAATCATGTGTGTGCGAAGAAATTTCCCCGCCCATTTACTGAGTCTACATCAATTGATAAGTCTGGGTACATAATATATCGTCGCCGCAAGAACGAAAATGCTAATGTTTTAAAGGATGGAATTCTTTTAGATAATGCTTCTGTCATCCCTCATAACATAGAAATCCTCAAGAAGTATGCAGCTCATATAAATGTGGAATGGTGCAATAGAACATCCGCTCTAAAGTACCTTTTCAAATATATCACAAAAGGAGTCGACATGGCGACAACTCTAATTGAGAAAGGACCCAACCCACAGACATCCGAGAAAGGAATCGACCCGCAGACATCCGAGAAAGGCAAGGAAAAGGTCAAGAAAGCGAGGAATGAGATACAAGAGTATATCGACTGTCGATACTTATCAGCTTGCGAATCCATGTGGAGGACTTTCGCTTATTCTATACATAAACGCCAACCATCTGTCATGAAGTTGGTAGTCCATCTGGAAGGTGAACATAATATCACTATCAAAGATACAGATAACTTAAGCCGAGTTATTCTCAAGCCATGCATTGAAAAGACTATGTTTACCGAGTGGATGGTTCTATGCAGAACATCCGAATTCTCCCGCACCTTAACGTATATCCAGATTCCTGAGTTCTTCACATGGAACAATAGCTCAAAAGTCTGGTCAGAGTGAAAGAGAGGAACTTCAATTGGTCGGGTTGTTACGGTACATCCTGCTTCAGGCGATCGTTATTATTTGAGGATACTGATAAACAAAGTGAAGGGCCCAAGAAGTTATACAGAGCTTAAAACGTTCAACGGGGTCATATATCCCGATTTCAAAAGCACTTGCTACGCACGAGGTCTTCTCGCTAATGATGCTGAGTGGCACGAATGTATGGCCGAAATCAACACATGGGGTACACCTTCTCAGCTACGAGAAATGTTTGTCACGTTCCTTATCTATTGTCATGTTGCTAACCCTAAGGAATTGTGGGATAAGTGCTGGAAATCACTGAGTGAGGACATCCTCTACAAGAAACGTAAGGAATTCAAACATGCGCAGCTAGAAATAGATGATACTAAGCTCGAGCAGTATACATTACTTGAACTCGAGAAGGTTTTGCGGAACCAAGAACACACCCTTACTGATTTTCCAGGAATGCCTACTCCTGATCCTCTCTTACTTAACGAGCTAGGTAATACTTTGTGGCAACAAGAGCTACAGTATAATGTCGCCGAGGAGAAGAGTAGACATGACACCGAGTACAACTTGCTCAACAGTGAACAATTGGTCGTCTATCAAGCAATTATTGAGTCGACTCAGGACGACTATGGGAAGCTAATTTTCGTCTGTGGGGCTGGAGGAACAGGTAAAACATTTTTATACCAGACAATCATTTCAAGACTGCGATCAGAGAAAAAGATAGTCCTTCCCGTTGCTTCATCTGGAATAGCAGCCCTACTACTACCCGGCGGCAGAACTGCCCACTCACGTTTCAATATCCCACTCGATCTAAAGGCCACGTCAACTTGCCACATTACACCTTGAACTATGCTCCCAGAGTTAATAGAAAAGGCATCTCTAATCATATGGGATGAGGCACCTATGACACATAGACATGCTTTCGAAGCCCTCGATAAGTCCTTGAGAGACATTCTTTCTTTGCATGATCCCAAAGCCAAAACTCTCCCATTCGGCGGAAAAACGGTTCTTCTTAGAGGTGATTTTAGACAGATCTTACCAGTCATCCCACAAGGCACCTGAGCTGATATTGTCTCTGCTTCCATAAGTCATTCATATTTATGGGAATCATGCCACAAATTCACGCTCCAGAAGAATATGCGCCTCAATGAAGATGAGAAAGAGTTCTCCAACTACGTCCTAAGGGTTGGCGATGGGAACCCCCTACCTAATGAGGTAAATGAATCAGATGAAGATGAAGAAGATCAACTCATTTCTATTGACCGAATGTTGGTTGAGGAGATCAGCTCAGATCCTCACAAACAAATACTAGAAACTACTTATGGGCGAACTAACCAGTGGAAAGGAACCAAGCAAGACTATACAAAAATGGCTATCCTAACACCAAGGAACGAAACGGTGGATGAGATCAATGAATACATGATATCTCAAGCTGACGGTGTGTCAAAGGAATATCTCAGTTCCGATAGCTTCGGTATGATAGACACCGACTCTGAAAACAACGAGACATTGTACCCAGTGGAGTATTTAAATTCATTGAGCTTTCCAGGCCTGCCTGCACATAAGCTTACATTGAAAGTGGGTGCTCCTTTCAAGCTTCTAAGGAATTTAAATCAAAAGAAGGGGTTATGCAATGGAACACGTCTGATTGTGACTTACCTAGGTCAGCTTGTTATCCAAGGTGAAATAGTTACAGGCTCTCATATTGGACATAAAGTGTTCCTTCCAAGAATCATGCTATCAGAATCAGTAACTAAGCATCTGTTCACCCTTGAAAGGCGGCAACCAATCAGGCTATGTTACGCAATGACAATTAACAAAAGTCAGGGTCAGAGTTTGAAATGTGTCCTATTGTATTTGCCACAACCCGTTTTCACTCATGGACAGCTCTATGTTGGTCTTTCCCGAGTTACTACCAAGTCAGGCCTCAAAATTATACAAGGAAAGGATCAAAAGATAGGAAGAGTTAAAAACATAGTCTACAAAGAAATATACAACGGTCTACCTCACTCACCAGGTAATCCACTATTATTTGCAACACAATACACAACGTTATCCAAAAATACTAAATTCCTTTCTCTCTCTTCCCCAGAATCACGATCAGATGCTCACCCAGAACAGACTCCCCGGAATCACGAACAACTTTCTATACCATAAGATGCAAGCAACGAGTAAGTCTGCCGACCAAAAATCTCCAAACTCAATAATGAAGGTGTACTAACGAAATTCTTTTATAACAATAGGTCCGCCCGCAATAGAAAGTCCCAGCTCTACAAGACCATTCACAATATACTTCGCAGACATCGTCTACGTCTTATCTTATTTTATTTTTTCCGTTAGCTACCAAATTCTATTCCCTTTGGACAATTACTTATTTCTACTGTCAAACTATTTTGTTTTGAACTGTGTGAACTGGCTAACGTTCCCTTTAATCTTAAAATTCACCGCCCAAAAAAAAAATACTTATGCCACACACAAACACAATAAAATTTGATGAAAATTTAAACCTACTATCAAACAGAAACACAATAAAATTTGATGAAAATTTAAACCTACTATCAAATAGATAACCTACTAACACATATTCATATTTATCTAAACAGAAAAAAAATATATTCATACTCATGGTTCGCCCTCATTTAAATAACCATGTCAACAATTGTTTTAAAAAAAATCAAACAAACTATAACAATGTTCACTTCAAAAAAATATAAAATTTATAAAAAATGGGCAATACAAAATAATTCTCATTCTTATGTGTTCAGACCATGCAGCCGAAGATCACAACAACCAAAGCGACAACCTCAGACCGCAACTAATAATCGTTAGGATCATTAGGATGTGGCTAGTAGGCCTGAGACGGATCGGATATCCGGGCAATTTTAAGGTATCCGGATCCGGATCCTTATCCGGCGGATCCATAATTTTATTATCCTTATCCGGATCCGGGGTTCTCATATATCCGGGTGTCGGATATCCTTCTAAAAATTGTAATATCCGGCGGATATCCGGATCCGGATTTGGATCATGAAAATAAATAAAATAATAATAATAATATATATAAAATATTAAAAATAATTTAAAAATAAAAAATATATAATGTTTTTAATTATTTCTATGTATAATATTACAAAATTTACATAAAATTTATATATATTATTATAAAAATAAAAATATATTAAATAAAATTAATTTTTATATATAGATATTACTATTTTTGAAATAGTTATTAATAAAACTTACGGATCCAGATATCCAGATTAAAAAATTAAGATATCCAGATCCGGATCCAGCTTTGACGGATCCAACATTTTATTATCCGGATCCGGATTCGGCCCCTCCGGATATCCGGATTTTCGGATCGGATCCGGATCGAATCTCGGATCGAATCCGGATCTCGGATAAAAGTCTCAGGCCTAGTGGCTAGGGGTGTCAAAATGATCTAACTCGCTCAACTCAGCTCAGCTCATGGTGAGCTCGGATCTTTCATGAGCTAGCTCAGCTGAGCTAATTTATTATATGAGCTTCAATATACAAACTCTAACTCAGATCATCTAGATCATTGTTAAATGAGCTGACTCGCGATCAGACATAAAAAATAAAAATTATAAAAATAATTAAAAAATAAAAAATAATATTTTTTATAATATAATTTAAAATTTAAAAATCCAAAGCGTTAATATTTAAATACTGAATAAAACCAAGACCTAATAATATATTAAATCAAAGCTAAATCAGTGATCCAAAAATATATTTTACATAAAACTCTTGTGATGATTCATATTCAAACTCTTTATCTATTCAAATCGTAAAGATATATATTCTACGTGAAAGTCTTTGGAATATTTAGTTTTATATTTTAGTTCTAAAGATATATGATATGATGATTTATATCAATATTTTACATTTTAGTATATATTTATTACTTTTTGGTTTTATATTTTATAAGATAAATATGATTAGTATAGAAATTATTATCTCTTACATAAGAAAAATAGAAGTCATCCATATATATACATATAAAGTATAAAACGACCAAGCTCATGAGTTAGCTCATGTTCATTAAAGATCGTTCATATAACTCGTGATCCAATTTAAGCTCGATCATTAAACTCATTTATTAAATGAGCCTAAAAATTAGAGATCATGCTCATGAAAAATTGAACTGAGCTGAGCCAGCTCATGAGCTATAGCTCATTTTGACACCCCTAGATGTGGCCCATCACAAATCACAAAAACAAAAATGCTTTCCTAGGAACAATTTTCATTTGTCTCGACATCCAGGTTTGTCTAAAAAATACTATGTTTTTATTATTCCAACTACATTGGAAATTGCTTCTAACCACTCAACAGAAACAGAAAATGGAAGGGAGGGTGCCTATTTCTACGTCTGACAAAATGTACCGACGGTTCGAGGAACGGAAAATTTATCACATTAGATATTTTAATCTTCTTCCCAATAACCAACGGTACCGGCTTACCGTTCAACCATACATAATCAATATCAATGAGACAACAATTATTACACTGATTCAAGAAAACATTCCACCAATACCTTCATACATATTCTGGTCCCAACGCCTACCCCCAGTTGATCAGCTTAGCAAGTGCAACCAACTTCCTCTCAGGTAAAAAAAAAACCATTCCAGGTCTCGCAAACCAATAACTTCTCTTTTTTTTCTCACTAAGAACAAATTATTCCCACAGATGTTGTTGGCCGAATATGCCTCATCCAAGGAACCGATATATATAACAAGCACACAGATACAAAGATTATCATTGGATTGCGTTTACACAGGTACTAACATTTTATTAAATAATATTTGTGTTCCACCTAAAAAAAACATTTTGTAGCTCCAAACTGGTACGTCTAACTATATGGGACAAAGAAGCGGCTAATTTCAGGGAGCTAAATCGCATATCTACCAGAAAAACAAAATCGCAATCATTACAAGTATCATTCCACAGTTACATGAAAGTAATAAGAGTTATTCTTGGGTTCACCCCCTAGGGTGAACCTTTAGGTTCACCAACCAATAGAAAATTTTCATTTTAAATCTAGTATCTTTTAATTAAGGAAACCAAATAACTTGTCAAATTATATTATTTTTTCAAAATAAAATTTAAAAATAAATAAAAATAATATATAAAAAACGAATTCAAAAAAAAAAACCCTTGGGTAAACCCTAAACTCTTGGGTAAACCCTAAACCCTTAGGTAAACCCTAAACCCTTGGAAAAACACTAAACATTTGGATAAATTCTAAATTCTAAATCTTAAACACTAAACTCTAAATCTTAAAAATAAATATTTTTTTTAAATAATCTTTTTTTAGAACTATTGTTATTTCTCTTTATTTAATTTTTTATTTTTTATTTTAAAAGCATAATATAATTTGGTAAGTTATTTTGTTTCCTTAATTAAAAGATACTAGATCTAAAATGACAACTTTCTATTGGTTGGTGAACCTAAAGGTTCACCCTAGGGGGTGAACCCAAGAAAAAGTCAAGTAATAAACTAAACATAAAGTTTATGTCAAACTAAATGCTTACAAATATTTCATTTTTACAGGGAAACTATCACTTACAACCACACCTGGATCACGCTTCTAGTTTGACCACGATATTGATATCATACAACGCTTCCAAAAGAGGAATAAACTACTATCCTAAGCCTGATGCCAAGACTCCACATGGAATCAAACAACAACGCAGCAAACAACACCAGTCAACTGTTTTAAATTTTACATTACCGATTCCTACGTCAATTTAAAATGCACACTCATATACTTTTTTTCTCACGGAAATTGATAGCTCAACACAATATATTATTCAAACTTACTGTTGTTTACAAAAAATTAACTTACACTTTCTTAAACGAAAAAATTCTATGGTTAATTCTACAACAAACAAAAATTAACTTACACTTTATTAAACTAAAAAATACCAATTAAATATAAATTTACTATAATTAAACGTGTTATCCGCGCGGAGCGCGGACACCGGATCTAGTATAATTAGTATGTATTAAAGTGCATATAACAAAACAGAAGAAAGTTGAACAAAATTGTTATTTGATCTAAGATGTTTTCCAATATTTTTCTCTAGATATTTTTAATCCATCAATCATTCTCACGTCAATAACTTTTGAATTAAAAAATTAAGGCATACAATTTTTGTTTTACTCTAATATAAAATATATTGAAACAAAATATTATCTTTTGAATAGTAGTTATATTCTAAAAACATAGATAATTTTTAAATTATTTAAAATTTGAAATAATTTTTAAGGCTTATGTTATTAGAATGTAGCAGAGTGTTAAACACATAGCAGAGTAACTTGGTGTTGGTTTCTAAAGAATATGTGTAAATATGGCGTAAGAAGTGGCTAGTCGGAAAAGAATGTAAAGAAATTTTAATCACCTTCATTTGAGGTAAGTTGATTAAAATTTCTTACTTTAACCAATTTGGGTTGAAGGTGTGCTGACTGATGTTTTCAAAATATTGTTATTTTAGAAGTTACCTTTAAAATTTATCAGATATCTTTTTAAAAACTTAAAATGTTTATAAGTATTATATTTTAAAAACTTATTTGATACTAAAATATAAATAAATTATTTTACAGATATGAAATACAAACAAGTTATTTCACATTATTGTTAAAAATATATCTTATAGACAAAAAGTTATATGTGAATTTTATTTAGAACATACACATTTAGTTAATGTTAATACATGTTATATTAATATTAACAAAAAACTAAATAAAATGTATATAAGAAGCTATGTGCTCTTCAACAAAAACCGAAAACATTGATTCTGGGTTTTCACTTAAAAGTTGATATATCATGTAAAAACTAGTTTATTTAGAGAAACTTTTTTGCTAAAATCTTGATTGGCTATTGAAAAAGTTTTCACTACAAGAAAACATGGAACATTCTGACGGAAATTCTGACGGCGACGAAATTCGTCGGAAATTTATGACGCATTTCTGACCTAATACCGACGAACTGTTTATTTTCGCCTTCGTCGGTATTTCGTCGGTAATTTCCGACGACATACCGACGATCATTACTTTATCGGTAACTTTCGACGAAATTCCCGCCACTTTCCGAGGAAAGAATATATCCGTTACGTGACATTTTTATATGTTTTCTATTTTTTTTATTTTCGTCGGAATTTTGTCAGACAATTCCTACGAAATTCCGACGAAAGTATATAACCGTTACGCGAGTGTTTTTTAAGTTTTGTATTTTATCTTGTCGTCGGTATTTCGTCGGAAAATACCGATGAAATTCCGACGGAAACTTTTTAACCGTTTTATTTTAGACGGAATTCCGACGAATATTATTACCGTTGACAGTTTCCGACGAATTTCTGACGGTTTGATGCTTTTCCGTCGGAATTCCGACGGTTCTGTCGGCAACTCACTACAGGAAATGTGGGTATTAATAGCGTCGTAGCATAGCGTTTTTTGCTTCTCTGCTATTGTATATAAACACTGGCCTTTATAATAGCGTTTTTGAAATGTATAAGCTATCTTTGTAGTCACGGGAAAATAAAATAATTCAGCCGCGTTAATTTGGTAAGTGGAGGCGCCTTACCATTGCAAATCAAAAACTAAATGCTATCGTATATGAAAAAATATATTAAAAATAACTTAAGTATTAATCGAAACCGAGACTTCATTCTCTTCACTTCACTCTCTTCACATTCCTCAAAATCAAAACCGACTCATCGAAGTTCTTCAGAGTTCTCTCGAGTCGAAGTTTCAATTGGTATGAGTTTCGATTTGATTCTGAGTTTAGAATAGAGACTGGTTCTCTCGAGTCGAATCTCTTTGATTTTGGGTTTCTCTTTGATTCAAATCTCTTTTCACATGCATGTCCGCGTTAACACATGATTCGATTTTGATTGTGGGTTTCGATTAGGTTTTGAATATGATTGTGAGTTTCAGTTTGATTTTGAATATGATTGAAGGTTTCGATTTGATTTTGGGTTTAGATTTTTTGATCGAATGGCTTGATTTGATTTTGGATTTGTTTATCAGTTTCAGAAATGGCAAAGACAAGAGGACAAGTTGGTTCTCGTCGGAGTAAACGTAATCAAGGCTTGGAGACCAACGAGAAGAACTAGTAGAATCAAGAAAGTGGCTGCTGAAGATGATTACATAGAAGATGTAACACCTCCTAAGGATGATGAGGTAGAAGATGTTACACCTCCTAAGGATGATGAAGTACAAGATGTAACACCTGCTCA
>NC_027751.1:24242897-24258964 GCF_000695525.1 Brassica oleracea var. oleracea | reverse complement strand
ATGACTGGTTAGCTTGTAGATTGATGATTGGTTTCGTGGTACATATTATCATGTTTTGATTATAATTTAAGTACCTCGGCTTGATGATAATCCTCTGATTTCCTGCGGCAGATTCATTTAGACTCAAAAGATAGTCATTCTAAGGAGATAAGGTGGTTGGCATTTGGACCAAGAAATGTTGCTTTAGCACATAAAGGATTCATCATCAATGGCCAACGGTTTCATACTGATGCGGTCAAGCTGAAGACACAAAACAGTGGAGTAACTTATGAAGCCTTTAGCATGTGTAGATCAAGTGCAAGAGATATGAGACAGGTCGCGGATATGATTACATACTATGGAGTGATAAAGGAGATTTTGGTCATCGACTATCACATGTTCAAAGTGCCACTCTTTAGATGCAACTGGGCAAACACAGCGAATGGTGTGAAGGAAGAAGATGGCTTCACTCTTGTTAACCTTCATATGAACCAAGCAGCCTATTTGAAAGATCCATTCATTCTACCTTCTCAAGCGAAACAGGTTTTCTACTCTAGGGAGGATGATGCTTCAAATTGGTATGTTGTTATGAGAGCACCACCTAGAGGTTATCATGAGTTGGAAACAGAAGAGGATTTAGGTGGTGCTCCTTTACCTGTCCAAGAAGTTGATGATATGGGTGATGATATGGATGATGATAGTGTATATGTTAGGGATGATTGTGAAGGTTTATTAGTGGTAGATTGATGATATGTTGTATGCTTGTGTGATGGTTTGTATGAATGTGATAATGTTGTGTTATGGGATTTGAATAATTATATTGATTTTTGGAATTTTAATAATTTATATTGTTTTTATTTCATATTTTCGAATTAATTATTTAAAAATCAATTCAATAATTATTATTAATTAATTTTGGGATAATTATAAAACTAATTAATAACACGAAACATTTGCTATCTTTGCTACTAGGAAAAATCAAATTATTTGGTTTTAATAACATTTATTAAAAGTTATTATAAATACTAACAATTGCGAACACAAAAGCGCTATTGTTATACACTTAGTAATAGCACAGAGGAAAATCGCTATTAAAAGGGTTGGACTTTTTATAACGGGTGATGTCAGAGCGTCCAAGGAAACGCTATTAAACCAAAATGATAGCGCTTTTTTTCACAAGCTCTGTTTGCTCCTCCTGATCCTATGATTATACAGCAGCTGCAGAACAAAGATGATCGGATTGTGGCGCTGGAGACGCAGAACGCCAAAATTCTTGCTGAATTAGAGGGTCAGAAGAAGACAAACGAAGAGATATTGGAGAAGATGAAGCGTTTGTTTCCTGCTGAATTTTCTTAGTTTCTTTTTCAATTTTTAAAACTTTTAAATCTTGTTTTAAATTATGTAAAAACTTTTAAATGTTGTTTTAAATTATGCAAACCTTTTTTCTATAAAATTTTAAATAAATTCGTTTTTTAGATTTTTATTTTAAAGCAAAATAAAACTTTATAAAATACAATTTATTAAAAAAATAATAAATAAAAAGACCGACATAAGATATATCGTCGAAAATTTGTCGGATATTTCCGACGACTTAGTTTCGTCGGAAATTTCCGAGAGATGTGTGTCGTCGGAAATACTTTTCCGATGACAAATGTGGTCGGACATATTTCCGATAAATTTCCGTGAACATTTTCCCGACGAAATGTGTTGTCGGATTTGCGTCGGAATATCAGGTGTCGGTGTCGCTTGGAATTTCGTCGGAATTTGCGACGAATCTCCGACGAACTTTTTTTCCGACGAATCCATTCCGACGATTAGTTTCGTCAGAATTTCATCGGAATTTCCCTAAACCGACGAAAATACCGACGAATATTGCCGTCGGAAATCGCTTGTTTTCTTGTAGTGTTTTGTTTCTCTTACTTTTAAGAAATCAAGTTTTTAGGAATCCTGATCGGCTAATAAAATGCCTTTTCAAAAACAAAAACTTTGTCAAAAAAAACAAAGACCATTCGAAAAACTAAAAAAATCAATACCTAAATTTGGAGGAAGAAAATGAATATAGGTGCGGATCTATACTATTATTTGAGAAGTGAATTTGATTATTTGTCACTTTCTTCATGATTTTAGGGCTGAGTTATTATTTTTAGTAAATAATTTTAATTAAACTATAACTAAAATACAATCCATTATTTATCTGATTAAAAATTAATATTATAAAAGTTATCTCAAAAAAATAAATGAAAAAAGTTTCTGAAAAAAAAGAAAAGATAATTTCGGATATTTATTTTGTGTTTATCTATGTCTTTCTTTCTTATTCACTAAGTTTTATAATTAGTAGTATATATATATACATATAATAATTAGATTTATCATTATACTAAAATATTAAAAATATGTAAATAAAAATAACAAAAATTGATTTATATTTTTTGTAAACGTAATATGTCATGGAATACTTTTCTGAATTATTCAATTTATTTTAATATTAAAATAATAAAAGAAGGTATATAAGAAATAACAATAAAGTTGATTTAAATTTGTTTGTTATTTCTGATTTTTATAAATATTTTTTTATTGGGAATATAATTATTTTAAAATATTTTCAAAACATCTGGCTCCAAAAGTGAATATTTTCAAAATATTAATTTTTAATTAACTCTATTTAGTTTTATATTTTTCAAGAATTTCATAGAATTATAACTTTATTTAAATTACAATTTCTATCAAAGACTATTATGTACAGAAAAATGTGATTCTAATAAAACTGTATTTTCCAAAATTATTTGTTTTAGTTATAATTATTAAAGTTTGAAAGTTAAAAGAACATTTTGAAAATAAAAAATTATAATTTTATAATAAGGAAATACTATTTAATCTCTATATTTATAAGAAAATACAGTCTCTATTATAAATGAAAAATATAGGTTGATTTTAACATATTTTCCCTCTATTATAGCATTTAGAAATGAGTATAACAATAGATTGAAAATTTTATGTACATTATATATTAATGTTTTATTTGTTAACATGATTGGTCTATTTTAGTGTTTATTCAGTTATCTTTGTTTAAAAAGAATGTCATTTTAATTTTTTTATTTTGTTTCAAAAAAGTGTCATTCTACATTTCCAATATAAATTCTTACATTAAATCTCTTTCTTATCCTTTTAAATAACCAATAGATGTTTAGTTAAATCATTTTTATTTAAATAACTGTATAATAAATAAGAATAGATTAGTATATTTTGTTATTTTTTTAATATGCGTGAAATTTATCTAAGTGACACTTATTATGAAACGGATGGACTATTATGGAAGATAATTCACAATATAATTATACAATTTCAATCATTTATTTACTTTAGTTAATACAATATGTAAAGTTCAGTTAGGTTGAACATTGTTTTGCTTTTGATTTATTTTGAGATTTTGTGGGTTTCGGTAATTTCAAAAATTTGATTGAATAACATTGCTTTATATTAGCTGTTGTATACTTGTTATTTAATTAGATAATTATTTTAAATTAATATAATAAAAATTATTTAAATATAATAACATATTTTAAAATAATAAAATATTGACAATGTTGTCCAAAATAATGTTTTTAAATGAATAAAAATTAAGAAATTGAAAGATTCATAAAAATATTACAAATTTAATGTTTGACTTAAAAAAAATTTATCTTTAAATTTAATAGTACATTTATTGATAAATATCTATAAAAAAATTATGTCCGCATGTGCGGACAAAACACCTAGTTTATATTAAAATGTGTTTAAAATGTTATTTAAAAATAAAGAAAGAAGAAATTGCTTGTTTTTTTTTTTTTTCAAGAAAAGAAGAAATTGCAATCTGCATCGATGGTCAAGAATATGACAGGTGTCGAGTTGTAAATAAGCTGTATTGTAACAGTGGTGCACTAGCATGCAGAATATAATAGCTTAGAAAGAGATAGATTGCTATCATTATCCCCTTTGTGGATGAGGTAGTGCTCTCACTTCGCCTTCTCTACGCAAAACAAAACAGGTTCGACAATGGCTGTCTGCGCAACTCACTCCTCTCTCATGATAGCATACGCCGCATCGAAGGACCTTACAATTCCGTCTCTTTTCTCATCTGCCAACCCAAGACCCAACAAGTTGAGCGTCGCACTCTATCCCCCTCTTGTTCTCCTTGCGGGGAGAAGAGGTTCGTTCCCGGTGGTTGTCTCAGCCGTAGCCGCAGAGGCTGATGTCGACACGGAGGACGCGGAGCAGAATGAAGGCACGTCCACCGCCACAGCCGTCCTCGATCCGCCAAAGCCTAAGAAAGGAAAAGCAGCTTTGCTACTCAAGAGAGATAGAGTATGCTTTCTAAACATGATTTTTTCTTTTGTTGAATTCGGTATCCTTGAATGGAGCAATTTTGGCATGATGATTCTTTCATGCTGTTTGGTTGTTACTCTCATTTGGCAGACAAGGTCTAAGAGGTTTCTGGAGATCCAAAAGCTAAGGGAAACCAAAAAGGAGTACGACGTCAAGACTGCTATATCTTTGCTTAAGCAAACCGCTAACACAAGGTTTGTGGAGTCGGTCGAAGCCCATTTCCGTCTCAACATCGATCCTAAGTACAATGATCAGCAGCTGCGAGCGACCGTATGGTTTTTGATTTTGCTTTACATATATATATATATATATATGTATAACTTTGATTTTTAAATCTGAAGGCATTATTGTCTTTGATAGGTGAGCCTTCCGAAAGGAACAGGGCAAACTGTAAAAGTGGCTGTTCTTGCACAAGGTAACTAATTGCCCCCAAATGCTTAGTTAGTCGGACAGTTCATTCCAAGGGATTCTGTAGAAAATACTTTGTGTGGTTGGTTGACCTTCTATATCTTGTTTGGATGGGTGTATTTCAATAGAGAAAATGTACTGGGATCTTTCTTTCTGTTTCTCCTCTTTTCTCTAAGTTATTCTTCCATGTTGAATAATAATATCCAGGTGAAAAGGTCGATGAAGCAAAAAATGCAGGGGCAGATATTGTGGGCAGTGATGATTTGATCGAACAGATAAAAGGAGGGTTCATGGAGTTCGATAAGCTAATTGCATCCCCGGATATGATGGTCAAGGTGTGTTTCCCACTCATTTGTTAATAAAATAAACTTGTATAGCTTAGCTGTTACGACATTCATTCATTCTTGGCAAAGAAATGTTGCTCGTCATCTAAGGCTCATTACTAAACCTTCTTTAACTTGGGCGGTTAGGTTGCTGGCCTGGGAAAGATTCTTGGTCCTCGAGGACTCATGCCAAATCCCAAGGCTGGTACCGTCACAGCTAACATTCCCCAGGTAAGAGCCTACTACTACTTACTCAGGCAACATCACCTGCTCCTGATTCATAGTATAATGATGATGCATAAATCTCTCTCTCTCAGGCTATAGAAGAGTTCAAGAAGGGAAAAGTAGAATTCAGAGCAGACAAAACTGGGATTGTTCACATTCCCTTTGGGAAAGTCAATTTCACGGAGGAAGACCTGCTCGTAAACTTCCTTGCAGCAGTGGTAGGCCATTTTAATACTACTACTACTACTACTACTACTACTAAGTACAACGTTTTTTTTTCTCTTGTGCTGAATAAAAGAGTGGAACGTAAATGATGGATAATGCAGAAATCGGTGGAGACAAACAAGCCAAAGGGAGCAAAAGGAGTGTACTGGAAAAGCGCACACATATGTTCGTCAATGGGGCCATCCATCAAGTTGAACATAAGGGAGATGATAGACTTCAAGCCATAAATAACCAACCCACATTTGTGAATGAGGAGGTCCTGTTGAGAGATGATAGGTTTGAAGGAAGGAAGGTGTGTGTAGGCGAACACCAAAGATGTGTTAGTTATCTCTTGTATACCTCACCGGTTGTTGTACCACCTGATAGACCATTTGCTTTATTATTATCACTGTTAAAATTGCGAGGCCTCTATTGCCTTGATGCCTTGCCTGCAAAAAACAAATATCCTTGAAATTGGAAGATAGATAATATGATGAGGTAATCGAATCATGTACGTTTCTTTTGAATGATAAGAAGTACTTTTCCTGGGAAAAAAAGAAAAAGATAATATGAGGTAATTTCATGAGGCCGTTAGGTTGCGACGTGGCAGCGTTTCTGCCAAGGATACAAAGCTCTTTATCATCATCAAGTAGGTTCGTAATCCTTCCTTCCTTGCAATCAATCGATCATTCATGGCGGAGAACTGCATAGTTTCCGTCAACCCTAAACCCTCAAAGGGATTATCCTCAAAGCTTCTCGATCTTGTGGAGAGAGTTGTTGTGAAGCTCATGCACGATGCTTCTCTGCCTCTCCACTACCTGTCCGGCAACTTCGCTCCCGTCCGGGATGAAACTCCTCCGGTAAAGGATCTCCCCGTCGTCCATGGATATCTTCCAGTAAGTGAGAGAGCTCTTTACACTCTCCATCCTTATCCTTTTCGGAGGAAGGGGTTCCAATCGTCTTTTCTTAATTGTTCCAGGAATGCTTGAATGGTGAATTTGTGAGGGTTGGTCCAAATCCCAAGTTTGATCCCGTCGCTGGATATCACTGGCATGTCTTTATCTTCATTTCATTTTTGCACTATTATTTGCTGGTGGTGGCTTCCTCTCTCTCTTCTTATGATTGCTTCCCTTTGTTTTCAGGTTTGATGGAGATGGGTACGCCCGCCAACTGTTTCTTGTTTCTATCGTCTCATCAAACCCTAAACCCTAGGACCCTGCTTAATTCCTTTCTCTTTCATTTTTCATTAATCTCAAACGAATCTTAATACTTCAGGATGATACATGGTGTCCGCATCAAAGATGGGAAAGCAACTTATGTTTCTCGATATGTTAAGACATCACGCCTCAAGCAGGAAGAGTTTTTCGGAGCTGCCAAATTCATGAAGGTGATCGATCTTGTGTGTATACATATCACATCATATTTGTGGGAGCTATCATATCAATCATTTGTCTTCTTACAGATTGGGGACCTTAAGGGTTTTTTGGGATTGCTTATGGTCTATCTCCAACAGCTTAGAACCAAACTGAAAGTATTGGACGTCTCTTATGGACATGGAACCGGTTGGTTGCTTCTTCCCTTTTACTTTCTCTCCTAGCCTACTATTCTTTTTTTAAATCTCGCTCTCTTTCTCCATGCACCAGCTAATACAGCGCTCGTCTATCACCATGGAAAACTTCTAGCTCTATCGGAGGCAGATAAGCCATGTTAGTCTCTACTACCTTCTCGTTTTTTTTCTTTTGGAATTCAAAGTTAGCTCAGATCTGTCAACATAATCTATTTAGAGACCAACTCTTCTTCTGGTATACTGCGTCACATTTTAACATTAAAGAAAGGTTGGAAGATTTGTGTTTGTTATCTTATATGTCAATGCTTTTGGTTTGTAGATGTCGTCAAAGTATTGGAAGATGGGGACCTGCAAACTCTTGGCATGATGGATTATGACAAGAGATTGACCCACTCCTTCACTGCACACCCAAAAGTTGACCCAACTACGGGTAAGTCTTCCCTTATCTCCTGAGCCCGCAAGCTACTCATTCTGTTGACTCATCATGGACCCTCTCTTACAGGCGAAATGTTTACATTTGGCTATTCGCATACGCCTCCTTATCTCACATACAGAGTGATCTCCGAAGATGGCATTATGCATGACCCTGTCCCAGTTACTATACCAGAGCCAATCATGATGCACGATTTTGCTATTACTGAGACTTACGCAATCTTCATGGATCTTCCTATGCACTTCAGGCCAAAGGTACGTTATTTATCAAGTTTATATATAGGGCCACACAAGAGATTTTTGCTTCCCATATACTTTTGTTGAAATGGTCTAGATTCGTGTGTCTATGTAACTGATTCTCTAGGAAATGGTGAAAGAGAAGAAAATGGTATACTCCTTTGATCCAACAAAAAAGGCTCGTTTTGGTGTTCTTCCACGCTACGCCAAGGATGAACTCATGATTAGATGGTTTGAGCTTCCCAACTGCTTTATATTCCATAACGGTGTGTGCTTTGCTATGTCTGTTCAAGGGATCACGTTGTCAAAATTTCATATTCGATATATACCAATCAAACCTCTGTAAATGGCTCCTTTTTATTTTATCCAGCCAATGCTTGGGAAGAAGAGGATGAAGTCGTCCTCATCACTTGTCGCCTTGAGAATCCAGATCTTGACATGGTCAGCGGGAATGTGAAAGAAAAACTTGAGAATTTTAGCAACGAACTGTAAGAATCACTGACCTTTTTTACTCTCTTGTAAACCATATATATGCTCTGTCTCAACTATTTCCTTTGCAGGTACGAAATGAGATTTAACATGAAAACGGGCTCAGCTTCTCAGAAAAAACTATCGGCATCTGCAGTTGATTTCCCCAGAATCAACGAGTGCTACACTGGAAAGTATGAGTTCACCCTTGTCCTTGTGTGTTTGATATTATGCATTTTGTCCCTAGCAAGGAAATGCAATGTTTTCTTGTTTCTGTGGTGCGTTTAGGAAACAGCGATATGTATATGGAACAATCCTGGACAGTATCGCCAAGGTTACAGGAATTATCAAGTTTGATCTGCATGCGGAAGCTGAGACAGGGAAAAAAATACTGGAAGTAGGAGGCAATATCAAAGGAATCTATGAGCTGGGTCAAGGCAGATACGGTTCAGAGGCTATATATGTCCCTCGTGAGGCAGGGGAAGAAGATGATGGTTACTTGATATTCTTTGTTCATGATGAAAACACAGGGTAGTTATTGCTCTCCTCCTATTGTTTCGTATTTTCTCAATTGCTCATTTTGTCTTTCTGGTACAATATTATGTTGATTGAAAATTGGTAGGAAATCATGTGTGAATGTGATTGACGCAAAAACAATGTCGGCTGAGCCAGTGGCAGTGGTGGAGCTGCCGCATAGGGTTCCATATGGCTTCCATGCCTTCTTCGTTACAGAGGTACTAAAACCTAAACCCATATATATATATATATCTTCTTTACAAGGGATGCAACTCTAACCACCACTGGGTCTTGTCTTGGCAGGAACAACTCCAGGAACAAACTCTTACATAAGACAAGTTGTGTGCATAATTATATTATGTCATATGCTACTATGGAGAACGGGGAAATTGGATGATTCAGACATTCGTATTACATATACTACTACTACATGTATATTCAGTTGAATGCCTCGTTTCTGTTTACATAAGAATTTACATTATCATTTCAATAGTCAACTAGGGTTCTTCCATCTTGCTTGGCCTTTTGAATCGAGGGAGATTGGTGGCTTTCTCCTTTCTTCTTTACGTTCTCTAGGTTCGAGCAGCTTCAGTAGTACCCCCACCTCAAATCTTGCGGTAGGCCCGTTTTATTACTGCGAGAAGAATGAAACGAAGAGGGAAAAATACCATTTGAAGCCTTGATAGTAGAGTAGAGGGTGGGAGAACTGAACTAGAACCTTAAGGATAGGGACCATCCCCGTAGATGGTGGATTTAGCTTATATGGTTGTAGCTAGCATTTAGTATACAATACGAGTGTTACAATACACACATAAACGAAAATGAAAGTAGAATGAAAAATTACATGTACAGAGAGGACTGAACATGAGAGAGTAGTATAGTGTGGACATCTTCTTCTTTTAGACTAATTTTGCTTCTTCTTCTGAGTTTTTCACTAAACTAAAACAATTAACTTAATGGAGACAATCAATGGATGCTGGGCTCCCCAAAGACCTCGCTGTTACAGACCGGGCAAATCTGCATTCCATAGGCATAGAGACGTTTCAGTTGAACTGAGGATGTAAAACGAAGAACATGTAATGAATAATATACCTTGTTGATGCTTAGCCACTTCGATATGCATTCAGAATGATACACGTGCTTGCACGGAAGATTCATCTGCTTCTCCCCAATCTTGTACTTGAGCTGGCATATCACACACCTGATCATCATTTGCACGCTTTTGAGTAATTGTGTGAGATGAACATTTGTTGTTAATAAGGTAGCTAGCTCTTTACCTATCCCCTGCTCTTTTCCTGGAGAAGAAGCTCCCGAACTTGTATTTTCTAGTGGGAAGCGTTTCAATGAGTTCCTGAGATAGCCCTCGGCTTTCTGATCCTACCGCTTCCCCGAGCTCTATTAATTCCTGATCCACAAAAGACAAAAAAAACCATTTAGATGCCTCTCTTGACAATCTCCATCAGCAAAGAAAAGCTCACAAGGACTGGAACAAACCTCATAGGTCATTGTATCGGGATCAATGTCGTCTTGCCAGGATACCTGTGGCAGGCATTAACGAGCATATCAGTGTTTTAAATCGCAAAGGAGATTGAAGTAGTTGACACAGATTCAAAAACCTTTTCG
Source organism: Brassica oleracea var. oleracea (assembly GCF_000695525.1). NCBI lineage: Eukaryota > Viridiplantae > Streptophyta > Magnoliopsida > Brassicales > Brassicaceae > Brassica > Brassica oleracea. Next base: position 24,248,620 of record NC_027751.1, on the reverse strand, counting down.
ATCAGGTAGGTGCACATACCTGAGGACTCTCGGGATCATGTTCAATTGCAAAGCCTGTAAACATGTGTACACATATTCTTCTTAGCTTAGAAAAATCCAAAAAAGAGAGAAGATAATCAGCAGAAATAACTAACATTCTTCAGCGTCAGAATGATCATCGGTGTCCCCAGAGCGTGGAACTGACTCATCAACGTTTACCATGGGAAGGTGGTACTCCCAATTGGTTCTCCCAATTGACATCCTGGATAGATGATCGTTCAGGTCATAAGAACCATAGAAAGCAGCATTATCTGATCCTGAAAATCCAAATTTGTATGCATTTGTGTTCATGGTCCAGTACAGGCTGTCCTGAGAATAGGCAAAGTAAGGAAACTTATGTAGGCAGCAGCAGACCGTTGTAAGATACAAAACAATACTCAAGGCATAGGAACAGAAAAGAAAAGAACCTGATGAGGAGGATGCATTGTTCCGGCATGAGCATAGTTTAGGGGATCATCCTGAGCCGCACCACCATAAAAGTCCATGTAAGCGGCGGCATACGGGAATCCCGTCTCCGTGTAATGAGAATATGGTCTATCTCCATTCATTTCAGCTATTGCGCTACTGGAAGGAGAGAGAGAGAGTGAGATGTGTTTAGAGGGAGGAGCGCTCGCTAATGTTAAAATAAAACAGACAGACAAGAAGAAAAAAAGGTAAAAGCATGGGGATGGGAGGGGGAAGTGTTCAGACTTAAGTGTCGTTGAGGTAGTAAATGAGGGCGAACAAGAGTAGATTTGAAATCCAGCTTGAAATAAATACCTTACAAGATACGAATGACCGACCCCCTACCAACCAGGGGAAAATAAACAAAACTTTTGCCTATTCATGTTAAAGGGTTGAAACAGAACAAGTCCACAAAGCAGTAGTAGAAGCCGAGTAGTAGTGTAAAGAAAGAGACTATGCCTTAAAAAAAAAGAGGCAAGGGCACACAGAACACGAGGAGGGGGTAATGGGATGTGCATACATTTGGCGAGGGTTGGAGCGGCAAGTGGCGATTGAAGACGGCAAAGGAGAATTTCAGACCAATATCTGCAACAGAATAACAAATTACAACCAGTATAAGAGAGATAGATTTAGGGGGAAAATAAGAAGAAGGACAAGTGCTTTTCGACCAAATTCATAGGACAACGAAAAAGCAGGTGTAAGCGGAGGGCACTGTAGACGAGAGACGGAATAAGGTGGGTGGGGATAAAACGACGTCGAAGGACGGGCGAGTTGAAGCGAAAAAGCCGTTGAAGAAGCCGGCAAAAAGTTATGTGGGGAGACGCACCCCTCCACAGATTTCATCTCAACCCTACACCTGTCTCCTCACACCCAGAGACAAAGATTTGCTTTTTTTTCCTCTTTGTCTTTATAATAACTGAACCAAAATAAAAATAAAAAAAAAGGAATATTAGGATTTGTTCTTTGCTGATGTATTTACTATTTAATCTTTTATCATCAATATTTAAAACCAAAGTACAGCTTTCGACCTTGAGATTATCAAAACCACAACTTGCTTGTCTGTTTTCCCACAAAAGGAAACCTCCTATTCTCTTCTTCTTTTTTTACTCTTCTATGCAACAACTGTATGTTTGTCTCTCATGTATACAAACAAAGAGATAGCTGTTACTAATATTTATTAGGGCGTAGGCCTGTTTTTAAACAGAGTGAGTGTGCAAGACTTAAAAACAAAAAGGTGACATTAAAGCAAAGGATGGACGGAGAAACCCTTAGACCAGGTCCATCGGAGGTTTTACTGAAGGGTTCTAAACGAAAAAAAGAAAAAATAAATAAATGATAAATGAAATAAAGAAACAGAACCCGTCCTAAATGAGGGGGTTGTAGAAGCTGTAAAAACCCCATACGTGGCAATATGATATTGGCTTGAGGGAAGGTGGCCTCTTCTCTTCTCTTCTCTTCTCTTTCGTAATCGATCTGTTTCTCTTCTTTGATATTGTCGATGTCTCCACCGTGCATCGTCGTTCTTCGTCGATGTATCTTAAGCAATCCGAGAACGGAATCTTAAAGCCCCCTCTGCCCGTGGAAACCATAATTTTGCATATTCTTGAGAGATTACGCCCGTACAAGGATGGCGAAATCGATGAGATGCAAGAGGGTGAAGAGATTGAAAGCTATAAGAAGAGAAATTGTTGAGAAGGAATCATTCACTCTCACTAGAGAAGATGCCAAATCCGCCGCCATGGCAGTCGCACTCGCCGCCCCTAAATTACCTGGTCGTCTACCACCACCTTCTTCGATCATGGAAGTTGCGGCTCCTACCTCCGAGTCTGCCTCTGTCTCCGCCAACGTTATGGGTGTGTTGGATTTTTATAGTTTGTGTGTGTCTTCCCTGAAAACTAAGGAATGGAACAAGGGGAAGAGATCAATCCAAGCCTCGTTGCAGGGATAGAAGACTCTGCGGTCTCCTTAATCGTCTTCTCATTTCACTACACTGACCCTCACTGGTGCCTTGAGGAGTTAGCTAAGCTCTGTGATTTGAGCTCAATAATCCCATGATACCAATCTTTTCCAAGGTGGATCTCTCTCACATACGCAAACAGAGCGGCCGTTTCGTTGAGGATTTTGAAACACACGCCAAAAGATTTGAGGATGAGGAGATACATCCATGGAGAGGAGCTATGAAGATAGTTGGAAACCTCCCTGGATATGTTTACAGGTACAAGACTCCAGATCTCCATATATATATATATATAGCACAGCCTCTATAGTTTATGATATGTAGTTAGATATAGAAGATGAACTGAAGTTAGATTCTTGAAATTTTGGAACTTGTGGTTAGATCATGTAGTTAGATATAGAAGATGAACTGAACCAAGGCCTAGACAAGATAAGAGGAAGTGTCTATGAGAAGAAGATTCTTGTGGTTTTAGATGATGTTGATAACGTAGACCAAGTTGATGCGTTGGTTGGTGAAAGAAGTTGGTATTGTTCTATCTACAGTAATTAGTATTGTGTCTCTTTATGCTCATGTTTCATATCTTTCTGTTTTGTGTCTCTTTATGCTTCTTCTAAGTCTTCATCTGAACTGCATTTGTATTTGACATGTACTGAGCTGTCTCTTTATGCCTTTGCAGGTGAAGCGAATACATGTGACAGAAGAAGCGAAGACATGACATTGGTATGTTTCGCTCACTCATAAGCTTGTGTATTTTGTATTTTGTCTAGTCGTATTGTGTGCTCATTCTACTTAAAAAAAAAAATTAAATTAGATTAACATGAACCTTTCAAATCACTATATTTATTACTAATTTATTGATTAGAACCGATAAGGGGTTTTTATTGATGGAGATGCTATTAGGCGTGGGAATAGTAGCGATGTCCTTGCTTGCTTTGTAGACTCGGTCTTGTCTAGTCTCTTGTCTTATGTAGTCCAATTGAAACTCTAATGAGAATAGTATGCAATAACGTGAAGAATACCCAACTCTAACGTGTGGCTGCCGGCAAAGTTGCAGACACACATATATATATATAAATAAAATAATATACCACATTTATGTTTCTCTATGTTCAAGGCATTTGCTTGGTTGCTGCTTTAGAGTTAAAGAACATTACCGAAAAAATACATTTTACTTAGGGCAAATCTCCAAAATAGCACATTTCTAAGTTTATATCACAAAAATAGCACTCAAAAACTAAAATGACCAAAATAGCAAATTTCTAAGTTTATCTTTTGAAAATTTTATTTTTTTTATTTTTCAAAATTTGAAATCTTATCCCCAAAACCTCATTTCTCAACTTTAAACCCTAAACCCTAAACTCTAAACCCTAAACCCTAAACTCTAAACCCTAAACCACCCTAAAATCTAAACCCTAAACCCTAAAATCTAAACCCTAAACCCTAAAATCTAAACCCTAAACCCTAAAATCTAAACCCTAAACCCTAAAATCTAAACCCTAAACCCTAAAATCTAAACCCTAAACCCTAAAATCTAAACCCTAAACCCTAAAATCTAAACCCTAAACCCTAAAATCTAAACCCTAAACCCTAAAATCTAAACCCTAAACCCTAAACTCTAAATCCTAAACCCTAAACCCTAAATCCTAAACCCCACCCTTTAACTCTAAACCCTAAGTTTGTGACTTTTGATAAAACATTAAGTGATATTTTTGTGACTTTTGACTTTAAATGCTAGTTTGGGAACATAAAGTGCTATTTTTGTCTTTTTCTCTTTTATCTATCTGTCTTTTTTTTTTTTTTTTTTTATGGCTGCACATGTAAATTAAACTATATAATAAACTGCATTAATTTTGATCGCAAACATAGTCTTCTTATTCACCAAAAAAACAATGCAACAAGTATAAGTGGGTTTGATACATACAAATTAAAGACAATGTCCTCCCGAAGGTGGGCTAGTGTGTCGTGATCGCGGTTCCAATCGGCGTTGACGAAATGGGCGTAGAGCTTGTTCTTAGCTCAAGTGACTGTGATCAGACTGTGCTTCCCTGCTCCATCGACCTCATACATTTGGTCCTTGTTCTCTCGACACCACTTTCTCGGCCCCTGCTATCAGATCTTGAAGCTCCACATCCGGCAGTGACATGTTGTTGACGATCACATCCCTTGGCGCCAGCTGTTTATACCTCGACAGGAATGTAACGTACTCCTGCTCTATCCACTTCTTCGGATTGAAGAATTCGCGTCTTTCAGACTTGACGGCACAAGAAAGAATATGCAAAAAACAGAAGCAGCTTGTTTTAGATTTCCTTGTTATTTATATCTGAGCTTTATTTGTCTATACTACTTATTGGCAGATGTTCCAAATCTAGGAAAATTTAATACTTTTGCTGACAACCCTAGCGTAGAATCTTTATAATAATTTAAGAGTCCACAACTAGTTTACATAGCGATTTTAGCTATACATGTCTGTATGGAAGAAGCGTAGGAAATTGACTAATGTATCATAGACTTGTGAGATAAAACAATGTGACTAGTTTTTTTTTCCGAATAAAGATTGTGAGGTTTCGAACTCCCGGCAACTCGAGCCATATTTGTAAGTAAAGAACGTACAACAAATTGATAATGCTTTTTTTTTTGGTCAAAAACAAATTGATAACCCATAAATGGAGTAGGAAATTTGTTCTTCAAATTCCATTACATCAAAATGAATGTTTAAAAGCTTTTAAAACTAAAACCAATTATATATTCGACACAGGAGAGAAAACACCAAACACCTTACGTATCCTAGCTTTAGGTCAAGATTCTTGGCGTCAGCAATAACGTGATATCATTGAAAAATGGGTAGACTCAAAGTGTCCGTTAACAGTCATGCTGAAGTTGAACGCTAAGAAGTTGATTGTTTGTGGTTTTTGCTTTAGTTTTTAGTTTTTGCTTTTGTAGAAACCATGTTTCATTCAATCAAGTTTTTGGTTTTAGTTTTTGTTTTTATAAAAACCATTTGAGTTGCCAATCAAGATTTTCAATAAATAGATTCCCTAAAATTTAGGGAAACTAGTTTTTGAAAAGATTAACCAATTTATGAAGAAAAATCAAAAACCAACTTTTGTGAGCTTTTATGAAGAAAAACGAATTTTGATTTTTTTTGTAGAAACTACTACATTATAATTAATTAATAATTAATAAATAATATTTTCATAAAAATTAAAATTATCATAAAATATTTTGTACATTAGATATCATTTAAACAATAATGTGAAATATTTTAATTTGTGTTTCATATCTG
>NC_027751.1:24236922-24242141 GCF_000695525.1 Brassica oleracea var. oleracea | reverse complement strand
TTTTATTTATAGAAACTAATAACTAAGTTTTAAAATTAAATAATATTATTTATAAAATATATAAATTTATTTACAGATATGAAACACAAATTAAAATATTTCACATTATTGTTTAAATGATATCTAATGTACAAAATATTTTATGATAATTTTAATTTTTATGAAAATATTATTTATTAATTATTAATTAATTACAATGTAGTAGTTTCTACAAAAAAAAAAATCAAAATTCGTTTTTCTTCATAAAAGCTCACAAAAGTTGGTTTTTGGTTTTTCTTCGTAAATTTGTTAAACTTTTCAAAAACTAGTTTCCCTAAATTTTAGGGAATCTATTTATTGAAAATCTTGATTGGCAACTCAAATGGTTTTTATAAAAACAAAAACTAAAACCAAAAACTTGATTGGATGAAAAATGGTTTCTACAAAAGCAAAAACCAAAAACTAAATCAAAAACCACAAACAATCAACCTTTAAAACTAAAAACTATTGAAACAATCATCACCTAAGTGAGGTTCTAGTTTTTTTTTCCAAAAGCAATAATCAACTTGAAGAGATGTTCATAATATCACTTGTTAACAATAAGATGGGTTTGAAACTTTAGTTGTATCGTTGAAACACGTACATGGAATATACCTGAAATCTTCTTCATGTTGATCTTGATCTTGAAATAGCATCCCCACATTGATCTTGCTTTAGTCGGAAACTCATGCTCAATCTTCTTCATGTGTTTTCTTTGTTACTAGTTTTTATGATTGCGAGCTTTGTATTGATATTCTCAGTGTATAGCAATTTTATATAGACAAATATTTACGATAAACATTGAATTAGTTAATAAGTTTATGAGCAACTATCCAACATTTCTTAACTTTATTTTTCATCAAGGGAGAACAACTTTCTAAATTTAACAAAATTCCTTTGGCATTTGCAGTATGTGCTTCACATAATCAAGGTAAACACACCTACATGGAAGAATTATTATCATGTGCGGACCAAATTTACCAACCCACCAAACTATACTACATGGAAGAATAACTTGTGCAGACCACGACTCTCAGTTAACTTGAACCGACCAAATTATACAAAAACACCTCCAACTTTTTTGTTATATAAAATTCTAATCAACATAACATTTTAATGGAAGATTTATAGTTTGAAACGCCTTCAGCTCTATGATCAACACTTTTATTTTGTTTCAAGTCCCCAAAATGTCAACAGTGGCCCTGACAGTATGATGACCATCTTTACAAAGACACTTGATGATTGAACTATCGATTACAACAGGGAAATCAACCAATTCATAGATCAACAGATGGCAGCGGTCCAATCAGTACATACACGCGAACTCTGTGTTAAAACATACATCAACACATAATATATTTAAATTTCATACACGAACAAAAATATTTAGGTTTATACATACATTGACCGCGTTTCCGTTAGTCAAATAGTGATGGATGCTTATGCGAATTTAGCGGATGTTTACGTGACATTTACATTTTAATTAATTAATAAAAATATTTAATAAATCAGTAGATGGGAGGCATTGAACCTGGGTTCAAAACATATATAACCATATGTCCAACCACTGTGCCAAACCAGATTATTAATTGTATTATCTATTGTGTCTTTTTTATATGTAATATGCTTTATTTAGATATTTACATATTTTCATGTATTTTATCTATCATCCAAACAGAACAAGAAAAACGTAATTCCTACATCATTTAAATATGTTCATATTTCTTGTTATGAGTTCTTAATTATCTAGAATTAGTTCCAAAAAATATATATATATATATATATTCTAAGTAATTGTGTTTAATTCACTTAATTATTGTTATTATGTATTAATAAAATTAAAAATTTCAAGATAATTTTTTTAAAAATCAAAAGGCATTTTCGAAACCTAAAAATAAAATATGAAAAAATCAAAAAACTATTTCTAAAAAATTATTTTAAAAATTTTAAATTTGAAACATATAATTCAAAACAATTTTATTTTTTTTTCTTTTTTTATAATAATTTTTTTAATTCTTTTTTTTATTTTTAAGTTTCAAAATTGCCTTTTGATTTTTAAAATTTTTATCTTGAAAATTTTAATTTGTTTTTAAAACACAATAACAATAATTAAGTTAATTAAACACAATTACTTAGAATTTATATATAGATATATATATTTTTGTGTAACTAATTCTAGATAATTAAAAACTCATAATAAGGAATATGAACATATTTAGATGATGTAGGGATTATTATTTTTTTTTTTGATGATGACAAAATACATAGGAATGATGGAAATATCTAAATAAAACATATTACATATAAAAGAGACACAATAGATAATTCAACTAATAACCGAGACTCGCAAGTCCAAAAAAATATCTAATAGATATTTTACCTTGGACTCGGATCCGAACCAAACCTGTATTTTCAAGTCAATTTTGGTTTGTTTTCTCGGGTCTGGATAGTATGTTAAAAATAGTTACATAAGAGTATATACAAAATCTTTAATAAAATAATTCATAATTTACAGTTTTAAACATATTCGTTTTTTTTAATATAAAACGACTTTGTAACATAAATATATAATAATTTAAAAATACTTATTCATATTAAACTTTGTTTATATTCGGAAAAAAACTGCGCTTTCGAAGCACGGGTCAAAATCTAGTATAAAACCCCAACAAGAGTTTTTTAATGTTTATAATAGAAGATATCAATTAACCTATTACTGTGATTACAAAACACATCAAAAGGAAAGGATGATATTTGTTATACATCCTAAACCCAGTTGAACCCATTTGATTTTTGGGTTCAGATCTAAACCGGGTTCCGGTTATCCACATTCCTATATATTACCTGAAAATACATGTTTTAAAATTAGAGAGAACATAGTTGAAAATACCTACTTACAAACAGGGGCGGACCTACATGCAAGCTGTAGGGGTCAGTTGACACCGCAAATATGTTAAAAACAAAATTTGTAAGCTGTGTTCAGTAAATGAAAGTGGCGAATTTAGTTGTAAACGATGCTGTTGAACCCAGAGAACCTGGGATTGATTCCTCCAAGTGACACTTTTATTATATTTTGACCCCTCAAAAAAGAGTTTTTGGTGTTCACCACTAGTTACAAATCAGTTAAGAGAAAACATAGTCGTATGAAACCGTAAGAGAAATTTTGTCTTTTTGTCGGCAAAAATGTCAAAAATGAAAACGGTATTGTTATCCTCAATCTTCTTCATTGTAGACTCATTGGTTAATGGGTACTTGAGGATAGCGTAAAATAGAAATTTTATTATATTTGACTCTAAATTAGAATTTTTTTATAATAGAAATGTGTTTTTGTCAATATATTCTTCTATAATAGCAATCTTCAACACATAGAATAAGAAATAGAGATTGTTTTTTATTTTCCTAAACATAAAATAAGTAACAATCTCTATTTTAGAGAAAAAAATTAGCAATGTGTTGTAATTAGAGAGTTTAGAGACTGAATATTTATGTGTTTATTAATGAATCATAGAGGTTCCTTATATAAGGATTACAACATAAAGATAAAAGGAAAGAGTACAAATCCTAATCCAACAGGAAATAGGAAAACTACTAAAACATAGAAAAGGAAAACATCCTAAGTTCTAAGTCGGCTAGGTCATTGACCGACTCTCTCTCCTCCTTGCGGCCGCGGCTGGGTTTGATGTGGCCGACGGGCTTTCTCCTCTTGTCTTGGTTAATGGCAATCCACTCCATGATTTATAACACTCCCCCTTGGATGCCATAACCATACCTGATTTGTATTACGCTTCATGTTGCCTCATTAATACCTTATCAGGAAAACCCAGTGGGACAAAACCATGATGAAGGAAAAAGAGTACAACACGCACTACTCCCCCTGATGTGAACCTCAGTGGAGGTTTCTACATTCTACGCATCTGGTGCGTGATCTTTCCTATATATGTAGGAAGAGAGTAATCGGCCAAGTTCATTACTAAGCTGTATCTAGACCACTTCGATCTTTTGACATTAAGTGTCTCGGTAAAGCATGTGTGCTAAACAATATGAACCATATTGTCCTCGGAAGATCACTATTGGGTCTTTGCAAATCGTGTTTGCATGTGTCCATGGTCTAGACGTGATCGTCTATTGTTAACTCTTTACTTTGGCCGGAAAAAATAAGTACTTATGGACAATGTACTAGACATGGTTATCATGAACCTATGTCTCGATCTGGCTGATCCATGTCTAGGTCATAGACCTCGTCTATACATGTCCACTACTTGTCTCATGATTGTTCAAGATCAATGATCATTGATGTGAGTTTATAATCTCTTATTATGGCTCTATGGCCGAAAACACTCTCATGTGGACATCGATATTTCTTGCTTTAGGCAGTACCATATCTATCTCGGACATTGTAGTCCTTTATCTATCTCTTGATGGTGTCTCATGACCTCTGTTTCTGTGGATTATATCACACACTGAAATATATATTATTAGGTCATAGATCTCGGCTCTCACAAGCTTATGGACTACAATACATTTGTATCCGGTTGATCTTTTGTCTCTGCTAGCCCGTGATCAAGAAGAAGGGTCAGTCACCTTTTAGTCTTAAAAGCCGGACGCGTCTAGTCGAAGAGCCAGACGTTCTTTGCAGAAGAACCGGACGCCCTTAGACGGACAGAGTCGGACATCTTTAGTTTGAAGGACGGGGGCCGGACGCTTTTGGTCGGACACCCACATAGATTTATTCTATGCCTACTAACCTCTTTTAGATTTAGTATAATCACAAGGAATTTCAAATATATGGACTGTATTGGATTGTCTTTTATACAACTCCAAGATCAATGATCATGCGTGATCAATTTCTTTTACATACTATATGCAGCTGCTTTATGTTTCAGTCCATGAATCAGCTTAGGAACGAAGCTGTTCTTTCATCTTATCCAGTGATCCATATGCTGCTTACTACATCATTTGTATCGAATATCTTTCTTATAACCAGACCATATTCAATTTCGAAAATCTGTAGCAGCATCCACCACATAGGAGTTTATCTCCTTATAATCTGTTCCTTTGATCTTTGTGAGTACCTTGTGTAACAAGCTATAATCTAATGCTGTTAAGTAGGAAGACATGAACACACTTAGACCTCGTGATCATGTGCCTTCTTTCACGGTTTTTTTATCTCACAAGATCCATCTATTTCACTGGTTTATCAGATG
>NC_027751.1:24214409-24236178 GCF_000695525.1 Brassica oleracea var. oleracea | reverse complement strand
ACTGATCTGTAGCATAGTTTTGATCAGTAGAGATCATAGGTATAGTCTCGACCACTTTCTTTCAAGGTCTTAGGCTTTTTTCTTCTTAAAATCTAAAGGAACTTGTTTCCTTCCTTACCCATTGTTTCTCTTTGGAAACCATTTATAATTCAATGGGTCACATATCATTGGGTGTGTATAATGCCTTGTAGGCAATGCCTTAGCCATAGTTTCTTTACTATGCTTACTATACCCATTCATGATTTCTTACTTGGTTTTATGCCCTTTAGGCAACTCTTTAAAATCATTTATATGTTCAAGTAAGATCAGGCAAGACATAATGAAGTCAAAACAAACTTTTATTTATATATAAAATCGTGAATGCCTAATTAGGTTAAAGCAAAAAAAAATCAAAGACTTAATAAAAATTATGCCGAGATCCTTTTAGTTAAATAAATAAGCCGGCCTGTCCATCTATTGCATTGGACACGGCTGCCTTGGATTCATCTTGATCCATTTCCTCAGGATATTTCATCTCACTGCTTTTCTTTAGTACCTTGTCATTCTCAATCACAGTTAGGCAAGAGATCAGGTCATTGTAAGTGGTAGAATCTCTTTCTATGTATATATGTTTTGACAACAAATCTTTTGGATGGAATGTGGAGTTTGTCTTGAATAGACAATCATTATCTGTTACCTCTTCTCCACATAATCTCAGTTGGTACACGACCTTGGACAAGGCAAAGTGAAACTCGGCCACTTTCTCAAAGTCTTGGAATCTGAGACTCATCCATTCATGTTTGACCTTTGGTAATAATACCATAGTGTATCTGGACTTTAATTCTGTCCAAAGGTCACGAGGATTCTTTATATGTATGTACTGATTTCTCAGTTCCTCAGTGAGATGATGGCACATTATTGTAATGGCTCTTAAGTTTTCACTTCTAGTTGCATAATCACCCTGAATGACCTTATGAGTCCTCTTGATTTCAGCGTAACTGAAGTGTTCATTGCCCATTATAGATAATTATCTCCAGAGAGATTTAGAATGGCATAATCCATGGGTTCAAATCTCGGCATCTGAAATCATATTATCAATTCATGATTTAGAATTCTTGCAACCAATTTAAATAATCAGTGCACATGATTTCATAAGTCTGTCTATGATGCTTAGGCCATACAGCTTTTCATTGTGATGCTTATACCTCACGGCCATTTATAAGATACAACGATCTTAAGGATCAGATCATGATGCAATCCGGTTTATATAACCATCCGGATACTAGGCCACACGGTCACTTTGATATGCACTAAGCTACACGGCTTTTAATCAATCAAGGGCACAAGGCCGCAAGTATGAACAATGTATTAGACCACACAGCCATATACAAAACGGGATCTAGATGCATTCATTGCATATCTATTAGGTTTTAGAATTAAATAATCTAGCAACCTATCTCTTATTCAATATGTAAATTCTTTCAATCTTTCAAGCTTTAAGTAATGAGAGATTTAAGGTTTCAAGGTCTTTAGGAATTTTAAAATTCGAGATTAGGGTTTTAGTTTAAACAAGATTCAGATTCAAGTTTTAAAACAATCTTAATCATAGCTCTAGACGATCAATCAAATACTCAAGTTTCAAATCAAAAATTAAAACCGATTTTCCAAAATTAGGGTTTTAGGAGATTTCGAAAACTTTGATCTTTGATCAAGGGGATTTGATTTGAGATTCAAAAACCTTTAAGGTTCTGATTTTAATTGATCAATGGATCAATCAATCTCGTTTTTAGGTTTTAGATCGAACTTATAGAGCTTCGATTTACTCATAGGGGATTGATCTATTTAACCTATGGCTTTAGTTTTAGATATTATATTTTAAGGTTTCAATCTTTACAAAAAACCAAATTCAATTCTTGTTTTCAGATTTCGAATTACCTTTATTTTGTAGGGTTGAACCGGACCACCAAAGTTAGATGAACCTCTAGTTGCACACGGACGCGAGCTGGCTCCTTATCGGGTCGCAAGCTGGGACGGGACGCGAGCTGTCTGGAACGGTCTTGCGTCTGGTCACGGATGTGTGCTGAGGTAGTCAGACGCGATCGGGACGCGTCTTCTTCTTATCTAGTTCGCGAGCTGCTGCCTCTGCAAGCGGCTGATCTGAATTGCGAGTTGGCTGTGATGCGAACGTGGGCTGGCTCTGTTGTGAACAGGAAGCAATATGAGTAGAACCGTGATCTGGTCAAGCTTGAGATCGTCGGTTCATGGTCAGTAGATGGATCGCGAACAGCTTTGTGTTTGAGATCTTTGCACCAACTCCTCTCAGCTCATGAAATAAAAACAAGGAGTATTAGATTACATGAACACCATAATCTGAACAAGATATCATCAAACAACTAAGGTATGATAAACTTATCTTTCACAGGATTTGAATTTGGCCAGAAAATCATGTTGGTTCGGATTAGGGTTCCAAAGACTAAGATGGCGTCGCGTATTGTTTCTGAGAGTGTGGGCGCGTCTGAGATTGGATCGACAAACGGTTTGCACTGATGGATTCATCTCGTCAATAGCTTCAATTTGATATGTGGCTCGTCGTCTGATTCCTCAGGGTTTGAGAGATAGATCGATTTTAAGTTGCGCCTGATTTAGGTTTTATGTGTGACGGATTTTAGGTTAGGTTTTGTCTCAGGGTTTTGGAGTCTATCGTGCTGATAACGTGTTGTAATTAGAGAGTTTAGAGACTGAATATTTCTGTGTTTATTAATGAATCATAGAGATTCTTTATATAAGGATTATAAGATAGAGATAAAAGGAAAGAGTACAAATCCTAATCTAACATGAAAAAGGAAAACATCCTAAGTTCTAAGTCGGCTAGGTCATTGACCGACTCTCTCTACTCCTTGCGGCCGCGGCTGGGCTTGATGTGGCCGACGGGCTTTCTCCTCTTGTCTTGGTTAATGGCAATCCACTCCATGATTTATAACACAATGGGTTTAAGTAAAATTGTTTCTAAATGATATTATAGAAGTAAAAATAGCAATGGAATTGCACTCTTTGGCCTGTGGAAGGTGACCTTAGTCCTAATCTTATTTTCCTTCTTCTTGAAGGTTTGGCCAGATTGCACTGCCTTTGGCATAGGTTAGAGCCAGGGTACCCTCTAACCATAGGCGGGATTGATATCACTCACGATAGAGGCTGCGAAGCTCACTCCGATGGTAAAAGCTTTGAGCTTTGAGCTTGTGTGATGCTGGGATTTGTGCAGGAGATGTGTAGCTACACTGTGTAGTCGATGCTATCTTGGGAGCTCTAGGGCTTCCTAAATCCTAATATTGGTCAGATATTCCCTGATTCTGATAGCAAATGGAAACGAGCTGCATCTTCTGTCTTCATCAGAGAAGCTGTAAGCTTTAGTAGCTTCCCTCTTGATGTTTAATTAGTGTAGAGTTTTCTCTCAGTTTACAGTCTTTAAGAAGCTAGATTCATAGGCTGATGCCTTGTGAAATTTACTCAGACTTAGTGTGCAAGCTGTTGGTTAGTTAATAATATCAAGGTTCTGTAATAATCCTGAGATGTGGATTTTGGAGAAAAGAAATCTGTTAGTCCAGTCCCTTGTTATTTTTGGTCACTTAAGCTACGTATAATCTTACCGCTCTTGCATTGGCATAAAAGAGTTTTATCTTGGCATTCAAGTTTGTATTTTTATCCCCCTTGAAGGCAACATGTACGGGTACTTAAGTTTATATCTTTTTCTTGTCTGGCCTTAGTCAGGTTTAGTGTAATATCTTTGTTATGATTGGCTGTGAATGTTCATTGCATGGAAGCTTTAAAACTTTATATGATGATACACTTGTAATTAGCTGATCATCACTTCCCAATGAGTTTACATAGTTATAACAGACCAAAATGTTCAAAATGAATCTTGAAATGAGGTTGTTTTAGTCTTTATGTTTCAGGGGACACTCATGGACGAGGCAGGGTACGAGATAGGAAACCTAGACGCCACATTGATTCTACAGAGGCCAAAGATAAGTCCACACAAAGACACAGTCCGATCTAATCTGTCAAAGCTTCTTGGTGCAGATCCTTCTGTTGTGAACTTGAGAGCCAAAACCCATGAGAATGTTAAGAGCCTTGGAGAAAACAGAAGCATTGCAGCTGATACTGTTATTCTCCTCATGAAGAAGTGAGTCAGTTTTATCATTAAAAAAAAAGTTGATATTTTTAGTGTAAGTTTACACTTGGTGTAATTAACCTTTAGAGCCTTATTAATCCCCTCTTAGAAACAAGGGAAATCGAATCATGTGATGATAGTACATAAATGGAAAAATGATTACGTTTTCTTGATCAGATATGAATATATATTTGGAAATTAGGACGGGAAGTTTCTTGTGACGCAATTCTCTGCATCTGTCGTTTTCATCTTCAGACATTTCATCACATGAAAGCTGTGATTTTTTTTTTGTTGATTTTATAAGACATTAATTTGACACAACACAGCTAAATTAATATTGAAATATCAGTACGCGTCCTTTGAAACACTTTTTCGAAATCCAATTCTAACAAATAATAAAGGTTATAACCATATGTTTTTTATTCACCTGAAACTCTTAGGAGATTATGCAGCCTTGGTGGTAAGGTTCCTGATTGCATACACAAATCTGATGCTGCGTAGTAGGACCACAAAGACAATAGTTTCCACGGGAAGCCTCCAACAACCTCTCACGTTCCCTTTCTTTCATCCTCTTCTTCTCTACAGCAGCGGCTTCTTTTTTGGGATCATAAGGTCCAAATGTGGCCATGTCAGCATTAATCCATCTCCTTTTGAGTTTGGTGAGGATCTTACTGCTGTCAAAGTCTCCAATCACCGTTAGTTTTCCATCCTTTGAGTCCATGGTAATCGTTGTAACCCCTGAAAGCATAATGAAAATATTTTGGCTTTCAGCTTTGCAATGAAAACGCCTACTAGCAAGACCATGGTCAAATTTTATCCCAAAAACAGTGAGAATGTGTTGTGTGTGTTTTATTAAAAGCGTTGATTTTGCAATGAAAACGCATGGTAAAGCACAATCAAATTTCAACTTTTTGAGGTCTTTAATTCATAAAAAAATGCCCAAAACAGAGTTTATGTTCTTCCTTTAAAGAAAAACTGTAATGAGCAAGACAAAAATCAAAGTTCATTCTTTGTTGGATTGAATTCATAACCCATATAGAATCCCGTAAACAGAGTGAATGTGTGTACTCAAAAGCTTTTTTTTTTTTTTTTTTTAGTAAAATTTTTTCTTTGTAAAAAATTGGGTTAGATCCACCCGAGGGTGGAGAGCCTTAACCGGATGTGTTCAGGACCCGAAGGTCAATCCCGTCTCTGTCAGAGACTCAGAGGAGATGCCAACCATCTCTCCTTTCTCAATAAAAACTCATGCACAAGACAAAAAGATAAGATTCATGTCTCATGGTTTTCATTCATAACCCACAAAAAACACCAAAAACAGAGAATGTACGTAATAAAAAGCTTTGTGTGTTTCAAGAACTCATGAACAAGGAAAAAAAAAGTTTTGTCTTTTCAAAAGAAAAAATCAAGAACAAGACAAATACAAAGAAAATTGTTTTGATGTGAATTACCATGGAAGTTAGCAACGGTTCTAATGATTCTCCCCTTGGATCTCTCGTTATAAACATCCATCATCACAACCATTTTCTGCAGAAAGGGTGAGAAAAAAGAAACTCATCAGTAATTAGATTACTTATAAATAAAAAAGGCTTAATCTTATAGTACTTTGTAAAATCAAATAAATTACATTCATTATCTTTATAGAACAGAGCAGAGAATATGAGAGAAAACCAAAAGTCTATGCTTTCTTAATCCAAAATGTGAACAAGTCCATCTTTTTATAATACCAAACAACAGACCGCCACATGAAAAGTGGTTTAGAAGAAAGACCAACCAAATGTTTCTTTTTTTTTCTTCTGGAGAAGAAAACAAGACTGTGAAGATCACTCGCGAGAATTGGCGTGTGGAGTTTTCCAGCTTTATTTTTGTGTGTCTCTTGTGGCAATTTATACTCTCGTTATGGCAATTGATGTGTGACGGTCTATTATCAATCCTTTCAATTTTTAGTTTTATGCGGTTGGACGGAAGCTTCATCGGATGTCCTCTTTCCGCTTCGGAACCGAAATCGATATTGGAACTTTGTGAAAGCTTACGGAATCTCGTTTTTAAAACGCTTCTAAAATATTTTCTTTAAAAACACGTTAGAAGCTTACGATTCCGTTTGGGAATCACACTTCTATTCTATAAAAAAAACACAATGTCTTATATCAACAAAAATATAAAATTATAGTTTTTAATTTATATAAAATCCAAATTTTAATAGTAGAGAGAATAGAAATATATAAGTATTAAAATTAACACTATAAATTATCTTTATGCATTGAAGTTTTTATTAAAGATAATCATATATTCAAATATATTATGTCAATTAATTATAAAGTATTAAAATAATTAATATAATAATTTATTTTAAAATTTAGTTTATGTGTATTATTACAGTTTTAATATGAAATCATTTCAAAATTATTCTAAATGAATAAATGATTTATTTAAATTTAAATCATATAATTTTTAATTCTAAATTTTTATTTTTATTTATATATGTATATATATATATATATATGAAGACGCTTTCGACACATTTCGACACATATTCGCTTCCTAATTTTTTTTTAAATCTTGCTTCCACGTTTTTATACGCTTCCGCTTACATGTACCCGCTTCCGTTTCCGTTTCCATGTAACATAGTTTTCAACTTTTTATTTATTGTCAAAGACATTCTCATTCTTCCAAAGATCTTTAATTAGTTACTTCAATTGTTTTTAGTGCCACCTACTAATATCCGATATTTATTTGCCTTTTGGTTTTATTTTATTTTCACAAGCATATTTGGTTTGCATTTTGCAATCCGAGAAGCCTTTTTCAAACATTCTTGCATCTTCGTTGTGACAGATTTAAAACCAAGAAAATCCCTTAGATCTGTTTTTCAGTCAAATGAAAGAATCTTTTAGATGCTGGGATTTACATATTTAAATCAGTTTTAGTAGTCACTCAGTATATCAATAAAGTAATCACAAAATGCTGTTGGGTAATACTTTTTGATAAATGATAACTATTAAACATATGGTCCATTGGTGGGAGATCAGCCAATTTCTACGTCACAGAGCTCGGCGGTCCCGATCAGTACATGCACATATCAACTGTGCAAATTCATACATCAACACTTAATTAATTCAAATTTCATACACGAACTAACAAAATACGGTTTTTACATATTGACCAATTTACTGTTAGTCAAATGTAACGGAATACCTGTCAGTTATATTCGCTTAGCTGTCATACGTAGATTTTACATGCAAAATAATAAATAGTAAATAAAAAAAACCTTTCCTTCTATTGATTAAAGGTAACCCAGGTTAGAGCAATGACTCATTCATCACTCAACCACTGTGCCAAGTTTGATACATTGATTTTGTCTCTTCTTAATATCTATTTATACCTAATAAGTAAATCATTTTTATGTCTTTTTTCTTCATGTGTATGTTTTTTATCATCCAAAAAAAAAAAAGAATCTCTCAAATGTTAGTTCCTAATTTAAAACAAGTGGTTTAGAAATTATTCAGTAAAACATAAAAGATTACATTGTTTGCAATAAAAAACAAGTCTTCGAAGTTCTTGTTCTGTCTACTAAATTAATATTATTTTTGGGTATCGAAATAAGAGACATAGTCAAGATCGTTTCTTGCCTATTACATAAGTTTTTTGGTCTCAATATGCTCATGAAACAAATATAATCACGAACCAGCAAATGGAGTTCTTTTTTTTTGTAGTGAAGCAAGTGATGAATCATGGAATGACAGACATTTAAGTGATTCTGATTATTTTTTTTGGTTTTGCTTGGATAATGAAAACATACACAGATAGAAAATGACAGAAAAATGAAATATTTATTAGCTATAAATAGAAATTGATAGATATCACAGTTAGTGAATTGTATCTGGCACAATGGTTGGGTGATTAATGAGTCATTGCTGCAACCTGAGTTTGATTCCACCAACAACCAATACAGAAGGAATTCTTTTTATTTACTCTTTATGATTTTAAACATAACAGCCACGTATGATGGACATGTAAGCGATTATAACGGACAGTTCATATTCTGTTACCTTTGACTAACGGTAAATTGGTCAATGTATGTAAAAGTCGTATTTTGTTAGTTTATGTATGAAATTTAAATTGATTAAGTGTTGATGTATGTATTTTCACAGCTGATATGTGCATGTATTGATCGGGACCACGAAGCTCTGTTGACGTAGGAATTTGCCGATTTCCCGTCCATTGGTCAGTGATATCTCTTCTGAAGCTTTACAACAGTAGCCAAAGGCCAAAATTTGCAAAAATACATTGCCATCATGATGTCTATGAAAAACTAGTTCAATAGACACTCTCGCATAACTAGTTCCCAACAGAAAAATGGGCTATTGGCTGAAAGTAAAGCATGACTTTTTAGTTTTATAAAATAATACTCTTACCAAGAGATGATAAAGTTCATCTACAGCAGTGACTTGCTAGGAGTCAAGACTATCACGTGAATTTATCAGGGGACAAGCTCTCTAGTGAGCAAAATATGATTTCTCAAAAAAAGGCAATAACTTATTCGTGACGATTATTGACAAGACTGCTCTCTATAAATCATTTTCATAGAAAGACAAATACTCTCACCCGAGAATAAAGATGTTAGCTTTCTTTCTCTAAACCCAAAAACATACTCCATCAACTCTCTAACTATGTAGAGCGGCTTCAGCAATCTGGAGAGCTTCTTCTACCGAAGATGCGCTGGCAAGTTTAGCCTTGTCGACAATGGGTTGGCTTCTTGCTAGCTTTGGGAGAAGCTGAAACTCATGTGTAAGTAAGAGAGATACACAACAATGCAAGGAAGTATTAAACTCAGTATAGCGCTTATGCATATACATGAACAAAACCAAAGATGCAATTGCAATGGTCCAGATTCTTATGCTTTGGTTGAATGAGGGAGTGTCTCTTACCTCGGGAGAACCGCTTTCTACAAGAACACCTTTCAACCTGCCTGTGATACAATAATTTCTCATCAAAGTTAGCTAAGCTATGTAAGTTTCCAATGGTTAAGAGTCGGAAGTGAAGTGAGAAAAAAGTGGAAGGTATGGTTTACCAAAATCAATCCAGAAGGTAGCTATTTTCGGGTTGAAGTTTCCAACCTCAACTGTTTCTCCCACTGGACAATATGAATCATTGTGGTTTAGATACTGTGGAAATATTGATTGAGTAATTGGATGATTGTGTATTATTTAGATTCTAAAGAGATTTACTATTATCCCCATAAAACTGCCACCAAACTTTTCTTGAGCTGCCTTCATACTCGTATACTCTTGAGTAGAAATACGGGAGATAATCGTATCTGCAACGATTTTTGCAAGACAAGTTTTATTAGGTGAAGAAGAAGATATGCTGAGAGAGATACACATATGTCTACAGATTGATGCCATAGTGGAAGAAGCTTACGTGTCAGTGTGTGCAGTAAGCAGTGTTTTTAAAACCGGACCGGAAGTTGAACCGGAAATATTTTGGGTCACGGTTCAATATAGTTCGACCGGGTCAAACCTGGTTCAATAATATGGTTTAATATTTTTTTAGTATGTAAATATAAAATTATTATTAGTAAACATGATGCATCATAAAATATTATAAATATAAATTAGTTTCTTGTTTATATGGATGGTTCATAGATTTTCGATAGTTTTAGTGGTTTTTATTGGTTTAATAACTTTGAAATATAATCCGGCTATGTGGCCGGTTCATGGTCGAACCAATTACTAGACCAACCCGGCTATATAACCCGTTCACGGTCAAATCCGGTCCAACCATCGGATCGGTCCGGTTTTAAAAACACTGGCAGTAAGTAGAGATTTCACGCAGTGTTGTGCAGAACGTCGGGCGTGATCAACATGCTCAACTCGGGTCATCCGATCATATATCAGTTCATCAGACGACAATAACATAATGAGTTTACAAAACACCAGACTGGTCTCTTAACATGTTTTATCTATAACAGCAAATTACCTTCAACGGGAAGGCTGCAACATCTCCAATAGCAAAAAAAATCCAGGGGTACTTGTCTTGAACAAGCCATCAACCTGTGGTTTGAAGATGAGCTCTTATCAGCCTTTAGATTGTAGAAAGTACTAATGTAATTTCTAGTGAAGTTAAAGCTTCAAAAAGTGAAGAATGCTGGATATCATTCGTTAGGATGTTTTGCGATAACAATACCTGAATACCTCCAATAGAATTGTTCATGGACAAAGTTTCAAAGGGGCCGATAGCAGGCTTAGCTCCAATTCCGATCACAACCTGTAATGTAAGGATACACAGGTTGAGCAGGAGCCAACATTTCATTGAGCAGTCACAATTTCCATTTGAAAGAGTTGCATCATTTTAAAAAAGAAAATGTAACTATACTGTGTCTGCTTCAATTGTAGACCCATAAACAAGCTTAACACCTGTTACACGCCCATCCGAACCAGCTTCTAAGTTATTTATTGAAGCGCCCTGTTCAACAGAAAAGAGGAACAAAGTTTATTCACTGTATGTTTGTAATTTTTTTTTTGGTTTACAGGAAAACAAATACTTTCAGTCTAAAGCACTCACATTCATTTCTTTGATACTGCAAGCCTTGGTTCCACCAACGTTTTTGTACTGCATCTTGCACATTCACGGGTAATCAGGGTTTGTATCATCCGTCTTCTTAATATAATGGTTTCTCAAAATTGGTGTTGCCTCAAACGCCAAAAGCTACAAAAAACAAGATAATTTACACAGTTTGCCTATGTAGGACCAAATAATACATATTTCAAATTTGAAACTACGAGAAAATATTCAGGGATTACCTTCAAAGGAAAATTGAAGCTTAAAATTACCCAATGTGTTTTCCCAACCCCTTGGGCTTTCCCCAATAACCAAGACACATCATTCAAGTTCTGCTCGAATGCATAACTTCCACATGGAGTGTTGTGCACAAATCTAGATTATTGACAATTCGTAAGAAAAAACGGTCCACAAATCGTGCATCATTTCCAGTCTTTTTAGGTCGAGGATGACACTGCATAAGAAACATAGAACAGTCATCTTCAGAAGATTCCCAGAGCAAGGCCCTTCCATTGCCTTCAGCTTCTGCTCGACAGTCTCGAATTTAATCTTCTTCCATGTTTCAAAATGCTTATCGATGAAGCCTAAACTACACATCCTCTCATAGTGGTTGGGATAAGCATGAAAGTATAGTCCCATGTTTAAGTGTCAATTCTCTAAGGGAGTATCGGATCAGAAAGCCATTGACAATGAACCATAACTCATTTTCCTTCCCTACTTCAACTGTCAGAAGAACAAGCATCCACATTCCCATCCACTTGTGTTTTGAGTTTTTCAATTGAAAGATATGTTTGAACTGTAGGTGCTGGTAGCACCAGTTCAACTCTGTCTGATTCACCTTATGCGTTAGAAACTCTATCACGTTCGTGATGTAACGATTTGATTTAATCTTAATTACTTTCCCATACTTAGTTGTAGGAAGTACATCTTCTCCTGTTGAATGACTTCGGTTTCGTCCTCTACAACTTGAAGTCTATAGAAAAAACCGATCAACTAAATTAAATTTAAAACAATTTTGTAAAGTTTACTAAGTTGTTCATAGTTATACAATCAAACAGTCAAAGTTTTACTAAGTTTCACCAAGTTATACATTTCAACATTCACAGTTTCACTATGTTCTACCAAGTTATACAAACAGAAATACTATATCTTTTATTAAGTTCTACACACTTTTACAGTTTTGCCTAGTTATTCAACTTTAACTATCTCCTACAACTTCATTTACACACCGTTGCATTCAAGGCCGATGTGTCCTATTCAGGAGCTGCCTCCGTCTCTTCTAACTCCTCAGAGTGTTCTTATTCTTCTACTTCATCTTCCTCTTGTTCTTATTCCTCTTCTTCCTCTTGTTCTTCTTCCTGTATTTCTTGTTCTTCTACTTCTTGTTCTACTCTTCCTTGTCCAGGTTAGGGTTTACTTCGTGTGGATGTGACGATGGTAGGTTAGGGTTTACTTCGTGTGGAATTGATACACTAAAATTGTGTCTTTACTACTGCAAGCTAACAGTGTAGATGTAGTGTTTGAGATTCAATTCCAGAGGATCAATATCAACCTAAGATAATGTGGGGGTTTTAAGATTTGTGTATCGTGACAAGAAAGTAACAAGATTAATTAAATATTTCAGATGATTAAAATGCTAGACTAAGGTGGTTTGATCGGGTGTTAAGCAAGTGTGAGCCAAACAATTATTCAAGTCCAATTAAGAGCAAATCTAGAACTCGGATCTCTCAAGTAGAACAGTCCACTGTCGTGGTACTGCTCCCTATGCTGATCGATCTTAATACCTAAACTCTCGTTTGGATCAAGACGTGACAACAAGCAATAGAGATCAAGTCCGATATGTTCACAAAACACCCTAATATCTACTTTCGCTGATTAGGGATGCAATACTCATTCATAACAGATCTAACAACCTATTACACGGTTAATGAACATGTTTAACCTAGGATCTAACATTAAGCGGTCAGTTTAATGCAAGCAATAAGAACAGTAATGAATGAAGACAATCGATTTATAACTTATTCATGTTTAGCTCACGGATCCAACACTCTAACACCCTAGACTAAGCAAGTGGATTACTCAGCCATGAACAGAGAAATCACAGAGACAATAGATGAAGAAAACATGCTGAATCAATATAAATAAATAAGATAGGGTTCAGGAATCTTCTCAAGGTGAGAGAGATGAAGTCTTCTCCCTTTCAAGGTAGCAAATCTTCAAGTACAAAAGTCTCCAATGGTTTCTTTTTTAAAATCTAGCGTAGAAAATAAAAAGAAGATATATCAAAGCCACATGCGGCTGGGAGAAAAAGATGGGAGAATTAGGGCAAATTGAAACACCCCAACTCGGAAATATTTGAAAATTCTAAGTAAAAATCGAGTCAAATGTTAACGGTAAAACGAAGAAATACTGCTACTTTTATAGATAAAATATGAGACTAAATACTGAACATCTTTTAGTCAACAAGAAAAATATCTTTATAAACTCCCAAACATTACCCAAATTCTAAACACTCTTTCCCGATGGTTTTCATAGCCTCACGCTCCGGTCAACACAATCAACCTTACCTGCAGCAAAAGGAGGCATGAGTATGCAAAATTACTCAGTGAGGACGCTCAAAACCGCCCACATGCAACTCAATAATCAAGCAATCAAATTCCACGTTCCATTCTAACAACCTAGCAATCTCATTCTATCAACCTAGCGATCCGTTTCCATCATTCATTACTTAGCCATTTTCGTATTACTTATCCATTTTTATTTATTCAAACTAACCACCTAGCATCAAGTTATATCATTCCTTTACTTTAGCATTTCCTAACATTTCGACCAAAAGGTCCATCAACCTGCGGCCGAAGCCAAACCTGCGGCCGTAGCCAAACCTGCGGCCGTAGCCGAACCTGCGGCCATAGCCAAACCTCCTGCGGCCGAAGCCAACCTGCGGCCGAAGCCAACCTACGACCCGAAGGTCCATAATGGCCGAAGCTAAAACAAACTTTCCTTATTTAATTTCATTGTTTAATCATGTATTTTCCTTATTTAAGTTCAATTTTATATTCCCGTTCTTTCCATAATTAATTCATCCTTAGCCCATTTCTGTTACGTTATCCACTTAAAATACCAATTCTATTCAAGATCAATTCTACATTCATTCACATAAACATATTAATTTAAACATCATCATCACAAAATCTAATATGCAATTACCCTAAGACCATGAATATCGCCGTTTCTTAAGGTGGTTTTTGCACAAAATTAGTATGTGGGCCCCACATAGATTTTCAAAAGCGGTCCCCACAGTCGCCGGATAAGGATCGATCATGGGTGAGTTTTCTGACTGTTTGCGGGCCCCACCGACACGTGGTGGCCCGCAATTAGTTTATTTATTTAAAAAAAAAAATAAAAAAAAATAAGGATCGCATAAGGATCGCATAGCTTTAATCATGCTCTAAGAACGCAAGAACGTTCTTCGATCCTTGAGAACCTTTTCGAAGAACGAAGAACGAACCTTCTATAAATAATTACCTAACACATAATCTTTATTCTAACAAACCAACTATGACCAAAATACAAATTACTAAGTTTCCACGAATCACGCCGTCACCTTTATCTAATTTGGAAATGAGTCAGGAAAATCTCGGAAACGGATATGCCTCATATAACACGACTAGATTTTCATGACATGAAAATATTGTTTCCTGCGCGAGAAACATGAAGGGTTCATACAGTGCCGTGCCTAGCTTTCTTGGGGCCTAAGGCAAAATTCAAAGTAATAATGTTATTAAAATGTAAAATTTATTATAAAAATAATTCTAGTGAATGCAATAAGCTTCAGAATAAAAAAAATATAATAGATATTTTTGTAATATTATTTATATAGCATTAAATTTGGTGAGAGTTGAAAGATATAAAATTTAAGAAATTAATTATATAGCACAAAGGAAAACTATGTCCATATTATCTTCATTTTATGGTAATCAAAATATATTAAGCGTCAGCGTAAGTGTGCAACTGTAAATTTAGAAAATTGTACAAGAAGACTTAAACAGCTATATAAACTGTTATAAAATGAAACTAGATGAGATGTATATTTGGAAACTGGTGTTATAAATATGTAACAGTCGAATATAATTGCTGAATCAAAACAAGTATAAAAAATTTTGAGGGCCTCTAAACTTGTGCTAGAGGTGGGGGCCTAAGGCAACCGCCTTTTTCATAGGCTGGTAAGCATGGCTCTGGTGGTAACGTCTCCGGTGAAATGGGATGCACTTCCGGTGACTTTATGTTCACTGCGGTGTGGATCGGTGGTGGTGGTGGTGTCAAGACGCGACGGCTCTGGTTTCGCCTTAGTCTTGGCTTTTGCTAACGCCCATCACTAGGACCCGGTTCATAACGTCCACAAAGGTCTCGTTGATGGACCTCCGTCAACACGATCTCAGCTCAGGTGGGCTATGATAAATCCAGCAACGAATGGTGCTGATAGGTTAAGAATGATGACTATGATGGCGGGACACGGCTTGATCTCAGGTGATGACGTGAACATAAGGAAAATACAGAGAGAAGGAGAAGGTGGTGGGTGAACGGTGGAGAGGTTAATGGGGAGGAAAAATAAAATGTGGCTGAGCTGTCTCCCTCTCCCCCACGATGTTGACGGCTCCAAAGGAAGAGGACAATGTTTAGGCTTCTTAGGTATAAACGCACAAGTACACGGTTAAAATGATTGAGGAAGCTTTGGTTTAATAATAATAAAACTATCAAACCGGTTCATTTCAATAAAATGAGGTAAAACTAAACCAATTTTGAAATTGGGTTGGT
This sequence comes from Brassica oleracea var. oleracea, assembly GCF_000695525.1. Lineage (NCBI taxonomy): Eukaryota > Viridiplantae > Streptophyta > Magnoliopsida > Brassicales > Brassicaceae > Brassica > Brassica oleracea. The sequence goes on along the minus strand of NC_027751.1, from coordinate 24,220,661 downwards.
TCATAACCTCTTGCGATTTCTTTTCTTCGAAATTAAAAATACTCTGGGAGCGGGTCGTTACAAAAATTCCGTAATGACTTTTAGTTTCCTTAAAAATCTCTGCCGTTGGAACAGACATCCGGGGTGTTCCGCGCGATCGGGAACAGTCGTCAGACTGTTTTGCGTGAAAGTCACCAAAATGTACTCTTTTCTGCCTCTTTTGTTCCAGCTGGTCCATCTCCCATCCAATGCAATTCCAGACCTGTCATGACTCGAAAAGGACTAAAAAGACTCGATGAAGACTCAAAAACACTTTAGAAAACATTGTTAGAATGTATCAAAAACACAAGATATCAATTCCCCCAGACTTAGATTCTTGTTTGTCCTCAAACAATGCCAAGTATCAAGAACATGGAGAAAGATTTGAAAGTGTGGGAACTATCCTATTTTCAGCAACCATACTTTAACCACGAATCTCTGCACCATACAAGCAATAAAACAAGGACAACACACCCTTACCAAAAACCCACTGACTGCTGTTCAAGATCGGCTCCATACTCTATATCTCAAACATGCAAAAGTTACACTTTCCAGACAAAGCTCCTTACACTCAATTAAGAGTAGCGTGAACTTCTCATCACAAGCATTATTCAGGGTAGACGGTCTAAGTATTGAACATGCTATTTGATGGTGGAGTTAAGAGTATTTAGGGGCTACCATTTTTTGTAGAGGATGTAGGATACCGCGCAAAATAGCAAGAGAGGATAGATCCATTGATGTCCACAGCCTCTACTCGTTTTTGCTACCTCTGGAACGACTGTTCTGCTCTATCTGGATCAACCGTCTGGCTGCTCAGATCATCTGCATGCTCTTCATGTTTTCAACTTGGTATCCCACTCTTTTGCTCGACCTTCTCAGTGGCTCATGTTTCTTTGATTTCTTCCCCTTCTCCATCACCTTATTCTTGTTTTTTTTTTCTCTTTTTTTTTGAAACATGAAATAGAAATAGTGAGGTGACGAAGAAGGAGGTAATACATGATGGTTCCGAGTGCCACTGGTGGTTCTGATTACGCAACCATTCTGGTTCTCCACCCATGCTTTTGCACAGTTCTTTGGTTATGGAGAGGTTGCTCCCTTAAACTGCTTGTTCTCCTTTCTGACTAAATTTTTGCAGCAGTAACGAGTAAGAGGCTGCATTGATCCTTTTCTCTCTGACCTTTTTGCACATATCTGCACATATGACACTGAAAAACAAATGCATGAAGGTGGAATAAAGGCTAAGGTGCAGGGTGGGAACTAGCTAAAGATGAGCTAGCCACTCAGGATCAGCAAGATGGATAAAAAGGATAAGAAGTCCTGAGTGTATTCTCGTTTCCCTGATCTAATGCCCACAATAAGAAAAATTGCAGTCAAGATTAGGTTCAAGTTAAATGGAGCTAAGTCTTTCCAGTGTAACCTCGACAAGCCGAAATCCTCTAGAGAACCAATTGAGATAATGTCAGGGTGTTCCAGGTCCACATGTGTGTCTTTCGCCACTGCTAAGGTCACTGAATAAGATAACTAAAGCACTAGGTGGTCAGTGATCAACATGTAATAAGGTCCTAATTCCCACAAAGTTTTAACTGACTCGATCATAAAAACTGACTCAAAATGACTCAAAAGAAAAACAAAAGAAAGAAACGAGTTAGTAAACGACGAAAACCTTCCCCCAGACTCACTTCACACCGTCCCTGGTGTGAAAATAAATCAGAAAGAATGTGAAAACAAGAATAAACATTTTTTTTGGCCGGGATACTTACCTGACTAGAGCGGGCGCTCCATGAAAATTTGGGTGTTCCATCGTCTGGAGCAACCGCTCTTTTCAGAGGGCAGGGTGCTCTGTTTCTGCAGCCCAAAATTTTTAAGTATCTCGGATTTTTCTGCTTTTTGACCTGAGACTCAATAAACTAAAACAAAAAATAAGTAAAAAAAAACAAAACCAACTTATATTTACACTTACCAGTGGGTTGTCTCCCACCAAGCGCTTGGTTTAAGTCACTAGCTTGACTTGGTGACATGGATCAGTCAGGTTGATCATGATGGCTTGTTCCAAAACAAGCTCCACAATCAGACATGTTCAGCTTCAGAACTCTGCTCAACAACCCCTTCATAACAACTTCTCCTTTCTCTTTCAGCTCACGTGTGAGAATAAATTTAACTTTAGAGAAAGGTTTGGAGGTACCTTTGCACTTTACCTCATACACAATGGATTTCTCATTACACAAACGAGGTATCAAAGTCATTGTAGGATCACCCTTGACCCTTTTCTTCTGGACTTTTTCCTTCACCTTTGCATTTCCACTGAGTTTCTTGGTATCAGTGTGACGATCTCCATCCAGAAATTCTTTGATCTCACTCTTATCACCAAACTCCTTCTTTGGAACAAATTTCGGATGTTCTCGACTGACCATTGAGATGCAGGAGGCGTATCGGATTTGTGATCTGGTTGGGACAGCCTTGTAGAAAACCTTCTTGTTGATATTGGAGAAGGAGGCTCTCTTATTAGGCATGTTGACGATTGCTCCCACTTTAGCCATAAATGACCTTCCAAAGATCAAAGGCATCTCATGATCCTTCCTCATCTCAATAACTTGAAATTCGGTATGGAGCACGTAGTCCCCAACCTGGACATGAAGATTACGAATGGTTCCATAAGGGACTGCCATGGAAGAGTTTGCAAAATCCAGCTTCACCTGAGAAGGCTCAACATAAAAAATGCCCAGCTCGTCTACAATCGCTTTTGAGACAAGGTTCACACTAGACCCAGAATCACAAAGAGCTTCCTTGTCTACCACTCCAGCAATGGAACAAGGAAAAACAAACTTTCCAGGGTCATCAACCTTAGGCTGTACCTTCAGCGATGGTGTCCGTGCTTCAATAAAGAGTGCTTTGATTTCCTCCTGAGATTTTCTGCAATTTTTGAAAAACATATGCAATGGGCGAATCTCCCAAGCATGTTCAAATGAGATCTTTTGAGGAAGCCTTCTTACCATCTTCCTAAACCCAGCCAGCTGTTCTGCACTAATGGGATCCATCAAATGTCTAGGTGGAATTGGATAGGGAACCTTAGGAACATAGACTCGCACTGGTGGGGTCTTAGCAGGTTCGCTAGGAGCAGTCGCTCCAGAGCTAGCAGACTGCTCTGTGTTCTCTTCTGGCCTAGAACAGTCTCAGCGAACGGCTGCTCTATTGCATTACAGTGCTCAGTCCTAGGATTTTTATCAATTTTTCCAGGGAGCGTCCCTTGTTGCCTCTTGGCACTCTCAGCTGTTTGAGCAAGCTGAACATCGATCTTTCTTATGTGGCTCGCAACGATTTCATACATGGCATTCAGCTCAGTGCACATGTTGCCCAACCTGGTGTCAATTTCCGTGGTTACCTGATTCAACGCCTTGGCCTGAACCTGCTGACTCTGCAACAGCTGTTGCATCATCATACCCAGACCCTTCAGCTCATCAAGTTGGCTGTTCCCAATAGTTGGAACAGCATGCCGATTGTTCTGCGGTTGTCGCTGGTTCTGGTTCTGAATCTGCCCGGCCGTAGCTTGCTCCATGCTGAAGACGTGCCCTTGGTTGTTTTTCAGTTGCTGATCAACCTTGGCAGTCAGTTCATCTATCTTCTGGGTTTTAGAACTGTTCCCTTTCTTGGAGCAATCACTCTCCTCTTTCTTATTAGCTGAGCTAGCAACCATGTTATCAATCAGCTTAAACGCTCCATCAGTGGTCTGAGTCATGAAGTATCCATTGCTCGAAGAGTTTAGAGCATCTTGGTATTTCCAGTCCACTCCATCATAGAAAATGTTCAGGAGGTAATCATCATCAAATCCATGGTGAGGGCATTCTCTGCGGTAATCATTGAAGCGCTCCCATGCGTCACAGAAAGGCCCATCAGTGAACTGTCTGAAGGAGGTGATCTTGTTCCTCAATGCAGCTGTTCTCGCCTTAGAGTAGAAATAGCTTAGGAACACTGATCGGACCTGCTCCCATGAAGTGAGAGAGCCGGTAGGGAGGGAGTTCAACCACCGTGTAGCTTTTCCATCAAGAGAGAATGGGAATAGCATGCATTTGATGTAGTCAGGTGGGACACCATTCGCGCTAGTGAAACTACTGACTTTTTCGAAGCTCTCAATATGCTTCATTGGAATTTCAGTGGAGAAACCAGAGAACACCTTTCTCTACACTAGGCCGATCAAAGCAGGCTTGATCTCAAAGTCATGCCTGGTGCAGTCCGGAGGAACAATGGCAGAGCGCGTAGTAGGGATGTTAAGCGGAAGGTTTCTCTCCCCAATCGGAACAGCCTGCGCCTGCTGTTACTGCTGCGTGAGAGCAGCCTGTTGAGCAGCATCCTACTGAGCTTGAATGGTCTGCTGCATCTGAAGCATCTGTTGTTGCATCTGTTGCAACTGAGCAGTGAGTTGCTCTTGATTGCCGTAGTCACCCATTGTGGCGTTGTTCGGCCCTGGTTGTTGATGGTTTGTTCTTTCTAACCTTTCTAGCTCCTGGTTGCTAAATGTAACTAACTCTCCTTGTGCGTTTCTTCGAGTATGTCTACTGGTCATGCACCTAGAACTTTAGCTGCAACAAAAAGGATAAGGCAAGTTAGAGGTCTTAGACTAAATACAGTGAAACCCTATAAATTAATAATGTCGGGACTACACCAAAACTAGAATTTTTTTTATTAATTTATAGAGATATTAATTTATCGATATACTAATTGAACCAAAATCTCAATTTGGGACTATAAAATTATATTATTTTATAGAGATTTTTAGTGTATATTAATTTATAGAGTATTAATTTAAAGAGGTTATACTGTATGTAACCGAAAAATAAAGGTAAAGAGTTGGTCCCCGGCAACGACACCAAAACTTGATACACTAAAATTGTGTTTTTACTACTGCAAGCTAACAGTGTAGATGTAGTATTTGAGATTCAATTACAGAGGACTAGTTTACACTTTATTTCTATAGGATCAATATCAAGCTAAGACAATGTGGGGGTTTTAAGATTTGTGTATCGTGACAAGCAAGTAACAAGATTAATTAAAGATTTCAAATGATTAAAATGCTAGCCTAGGGTGGTTTGATCGGGTGTTAAGTAAGTGTGAGCCAAACAATTATTCAAGTCCAATTAAGAGCATGTCTAGAACTTGGATCACTCAAGTTGAACAGTCCACTGTCGTGGTACTGCTCCCTATGCTGATCGATCTAGATACCTAAACTCTCGTTTGGATCAAGACGCGGCAGAAAGCAATAGAGATCAAGTCCGATATGTTCACAAAACACCATAATATCTACTTTCGCTGGTTAGGGAAGCAATGCTCATTCATAACCGATCTAGCAACCTATTACACGGTTAATCAACATGTTAAACCTAGGATCTAACATTAAGCGGCCTGTTTAATGCAAGCAATAAGAACATTAAAGAATGAAGACAATCGATTTATAACTTATTCATGTTTAGCTCACGGATCCAACACCCTAGACTAATCAAGAGGACTACTCAGCCATGAACAGAGAGATCACAGAGACAATAGATGAAGAAAACATGTTGAATCAATATATAAATAAGATAGGGTTCATGAATCTTCTCAAGGCGAGAGAGATGAAGCCTTCTCCCTTTCAAGGTAGCAAATTGTTGGGGTCAAAAACGGTTACGACGGAATTACCATCTGAAAATCCTTGGAGATCGTATTTCCGAAAGAGATAGTAAAAAGAAGGATACAGCTTTCGTAAAATATAACCAATACGAAGTTTTTACGAAGAAATATCCTTGAAGATTCAAACCAAACAAACCAGGCTCCGTCGTTGCGTAATTACTGCGCATACACGCCGTCCAGTCGCTACGTAGCAACCAAGTCTGGGCCGATATTGGCCGCTGCATAGCGACCGAACGTCCGACCCACTCGGTCGCTACGTAGCGACCAAGCTCGAGCCAAAGCTCGGTTGCTACTTAGCGACCAAGCTCAAACCAAAGCTCGGTCGCTACGTAGCGACCGAGCGAGACGGACGCTCAGTCGCTACGTAGCGACCGAGCTCGAGCCAAAGCACGGTCGCTACGTAGCGACTGAGCTCGAGCCAAAGCTCGGTCGCTACGTAGTGACCGAGCGCTCGTCCCGCTCGGTCGCTACGTAGCAACTGAGCTTGAGCAAAAGCTCGGTCGCTACGTAGCGACCGAGCTCGAGCCAAAGCCAAAGCTCGGTCGCTACGTAGCGACCGAGCGTTCATCCCGCTCG
>NC_027751.1:24211256-24214283 GCF_000695525.1 Brassica oleracea var. oleracea | reverse complement strand
TAGCGACCGAGCTCGAGCCAAAGCTCGGTCGCTACGTAGCGACCGAGCGCTCGTCCTGTTCGGTCGCTACGTAGCGATCGGGCTCGAGCTAAAGTTCGGTCGCTGTGTAGCGATTGAACCCTTCCGAACATCGATACGACACCAATCCATGCATTCTCGTCAAACCTTCAAATGCTATCTCCCGATGACCGTAGCAAGCTCAGTCCATGTTTTCCGCTATTCTAACTCATCGATCAAACTTCGCGGATTAGGAACCGCAGAAAATTCGTAGTAAACGTGTCGAGTCGGAAGACGGCCCAAAGGTACCTAAAACACGACTCGAGGCCCATCCTACGATTTCCTAACACTAACCAAAGGCCCGTAAACCACAGCATAGTTTACGCTTGGCCCGCAAGAAAGGATAAATGTCAAGTTTCTGCGGATAAATATGGAAGTTTTAAGGATACTTGTGAAGATCGGGAAAAATGGAATATCTCCATTTTATGCTATGACGGCTTAAGGGCAGAAGAGTAAAAGCGTAAACCGACATTGGAGCTAGTATATAAGAAGTCCTAGGCGAGGAGCATGGGAGAGGACTTTTTAGACTCGGAATTCTCTGCACTTAGAAACTTTAGGCTTTATTCTCGACAAGTTAGGTTTCTATGACTGGCACTCAAATACTAGACGAACTCGCCCAGGCAGTTTGGTCTCTTGTCCAGCTCTATCAATTGAACTACGTTCGGCTTGATCCTTGAAAGGGGTACGTAGGCAGCCTTTAACAAGGTTCAGTCCGAAATCAATCAAAAACCTTTTATGTATCTTTTTTCATTTTTTGTTATCGAGCTGCGACTCAACTAGGTTTGAGCTTTTAGGCCGCTAGAACTAAGTAACTCGCTGACAGTCTTTGCGGCCAAAGCTTTTATGATCTCTTGTAATGATCGCAACGCTCTTACGCAGACTCAAAATAAGATCTACTGTTTTCTCTAAACTCGTTTGTTATCTTTTCATGATTTCTGCATATATTTGGTCACTTATCGTTAGCTCTCGCAGAGATCCGGGACCTCTGGGAAATTAGGGTTATCCTAGTTTCCTTATTTAAACGGAAATCGACAGTGCGAATTTCGGTTCCCACAAGTCACATGTCCAAGAAGACTTCGTGACTGAATTCTCCCCTGCCTTGCTCCCAGCTCTGGAGCAGAAGGTACGCCTCCGAGGTGAGATTAAGGAAGAAGGAGACTGGATCCTACACGTTGATGGATCCAGCAACGTCAGAGGATCTGGAGTAGGGATAGTGCTTAACTCGCCAATAGGGAACACAGACTCAAGGGCCGTGAGAATGTAAACACGAAGGGAAACGATAAATCCTAGCAAAACCCCGTAAGTTTGGCTCATTACCGAACAAAAGAAATCTCCATGCGTAAGGGTTTTACCAAAACACGTTTTCCGAAAACATTTCGGAAGGATAAAACTTGTTCTCCCAAAAAAAACCGCTGAAAAACCCCTACGTTAATCGCAGAAAAGGAAACACAACAAAACGATTACACAGCTCGGTCGCTACGTAGCGACCGAGCACGCACACTGCTCGGTCGCTACGTAGTGACCGAGCACGCACACGGCTCGATCACTACGTAGGGACCGAGCATACACACTGCTCGGTCGCTATGCACACGCTGCTCGGTCGCTACGTAGCGACCGAGACCTGTCAAACCTTCACTCGCTACATAGCGACCTGTCAAGCTTCAGAAAGGTCCTTATTTGGGTTCTCTTTTGAATCCTCATCGAAACGCAATTCGTTTCATCTCAATCGGAGTTTCCGTTGAGATTTTACGACGAAAACAAATAGGACTCTTCTTGGCTTGCTTCCACTCGCTACGTAGCAACCTGTCAGACCGTCAGTCACTACGTAGCGACCCGTAAGGCCTCCAAGAGGTTCTCCTTTGCGTTCTCCTCTGAATTCTCATTGAAACGCTTTTCGTTTCGTCTCAATCGGAGTTTCCGTTGAGATTTTACGACGAAACCAAGTGGGACTCTTCTCGGCTCCCTTTCACTCGCTATAGCGACCGAGATGACATCCTCACTCGCTAAAGCGACCCATCAGTCCTCAAAGGGGTCCTCCTTTACTTTCTCCTTTGAATCCTTGATCTTACAGCTTTTCGTTTCGTCTTATTCGAACTTTCCGTTGTGATTTTACGACGAAAACAAGTTGGCTCGACAAATCAAGACTGTCCGCATCAGCTCGCCGTGTGGCGAGCTGAGAGGGCTCATTCAGCTCGCCCTATGGCGACCTGGATCACCCCTCGAGCTTCTCTCTCAAGTCTCGATTGTACAGCTTTTTGTTTCGTCTCGATCGGACTTTCCGTTGTGATTTTACGACGAAAACAATTCAGCTCGACGAATCAAGACTGTCCGCATCAGCTCGCCGTGTGGCGAGCTGAGAGGGCTCATTCAGCTCGCCCTATGGCGACCTGGATCACCCCTCGAGCTTCTCTCTCAAGTCTCGATTGTACAGCTTTTTGTTTCGTCTCGATCGGACTTTCCGTTGTGATTTTACGACGAAAACAAGTTGGCTCGACAAATCAAGACTGTCCGCATCAGCTCGCCGTGTGGCGAGCTGAGAGGGCTCATTCAGCTCGCCCTATGGCGACCTGGATCACCCCTCAAGCTTCTCTCTCCAGTCTCGATCGTACAGCTTTTCTTTTCGTCTCGATCGGACTTTCCGTTGAGATTTTACGACGAAAACAAGTCAGCTCGACGAATCGAGACTGTCCGCATCAGCTCGCCGTGTGGCGAGCATAGAGAGCTCACACAGCTCGCCCAATGGCGACCTGGACCACTCCTGTCCGTATCAGCTCGCCGTATAAGATCGAATCGATCGTCTAAAACGGCAACGGTCGACTTAAACGACTTAAACGCCAAAGTTGCCTAAACTATACGAGAAATTTGAACTCTCTAAACGCAATCCGGTTTTATCAACTTCTGCCTCGTTGAGTCGAAAACATCAAATGATAAACATCAGATGGATTTTTCAACGATATACAAAGCACACCT
>NC_027751.1:24210711-24211156 GCF_000695525.1 Brassica oleracea var. oleracea | reverse complement strand
CTTAAACTATTTAACCCCACGTTTCCATTCAATTCAATCTGTTCTACCAATGCACACTCTTATATTGACGTGGGTTCATAATCCTCGCTTATATTCATAAATTCAAGTGCTACCTTGTATGCAAATAAATCATCTTATGTCGACATTCCTTATTGGTTCCATTATGTTCCAGACATGATATAATCGATTGAGATTCATTATTATCAGGACCTTTAATACTTTACATCTTGGCGTCCCAAGCTACATTGTTTGGTACCTGTACCTTAGAGCTGACCGGCCTTATCTCCATGTCTGGGATGGTTTCATGGGTATTAATAGCGTCGTAGCATAGCGTTTTTTTGCTTCTCTGCTATTGTATATAAACACGGGCCTTTATAATAGCGTTTTTGAAATGTATAAGCTATCTTTGTAGTCGCGGGAAAATAAAATAATTCAGCCGCGTTAA
>NC_027751.1:24208862-24210259 GCF_000695525.1 Brassica oleracea var. oleracea | reverse complement strand
GTATATGTCTGGCTCATGACCTGTAATAAATTTGAGATGGGAATATCTTTGCTCACTTAAATGGTCTGATGCTTATTCGTTAAGGTGCATGTAAATTCGTGTGTCCCCAAGCCTTGGACTGAGAGTTTGGACCTATAGGGAATGGCCAATACAGATTTATAAAAGGATTCAGCCAAGCTATATATAGTATGGACATGTGCGGATTTGTCCTCACTGCCCCCTCATGGACATACTATAATCTTTAAGTGCTTTGGGACATCATGGCCTAATGAGTTTCCCTTGTGTTCATACTACACACGTGAGATTCTATGGGATTACTCTTTGTGCCCTTTCCAATATCAATTTCGCATCATGTTTTGGACCCAATCCGGTCATGCCATAAAGTGTATAATTTCGTGGGTAAACCATTCTGGTTACCATGACTTTTGTCTCTATCATACTGATCTTGGCATAGTCTAGATCAATAGGGAATGCAGGTATAGTTTTTAGGACTTAATATGGCCTTGGGCAATTTTCATAACTCTGAAGGAACTGTTGTTTCCTTTTGCCCATTGTATCATTGTGGAAACCATTCTTATATCTCTATATTTTATAATCTCAATGGGTTTCTCGGGGTGAATATAAAGCATCTAAATGCTTGCCCTTATACATATCTGGCCATAGACCTTAATGTGTACCATACCCGCAATTTATAAACTCATATTGGCGTTTTTTAATAAAATCATTCATTCCTTTTATTAAGTTTTAATAAAACAAGTTCGAAGAAATGAAAACATAGAAATGAAAAACACCAAAACAAAGAATACAAAAATTTAGATTACAAATGTCGAAATCAATCTTCAGTCTTTTAGACAATCTGAAGTTTCATAATCCATAAGATCGTCCTTCCCATGATTGAAGTCATTTTCATCATCTTGGTAAGTCATATGGGCTTAGGATTCTTCCCTTTCAGACTCTCTTGATAGAGGTCAACAAGATGCTTGCTACAAGGCTTAGCTCAATGATTGCTCATACCACACCTTTGGCACACGGATTCGTCTGGTTTGGTCGAGTGTTGGGGGTTAAATGAAGATCCATGGCCGCGACCATTACCTCGTCCAAATGAGGCATGGTCTCGACCATTTCCTCGCCTACGGCCAAAGGATCTTCGACCGTGTCCACGTCCGTTCGACTTGTCTCGACTACGGCCATACTGGCCGTTTCCTTGGAAGTGGTTGGACTCTTTATTGTCCTCTGTTGTGTGTGCTTCAGGTAGTGGAGCTGATCCAAGAGGTCTCGTCTGACTGTCGCTCATTAGTAATTCATTGTTCTGCTCAGCGAGTAAGAGACAAGAAATAAGATTAACATAGGTTTGAAACCCTTCTCTCGGTACTGTTGTTGTAACAGCACATTGCTTG